>NC_137916.1:2960000-2975000 GCF_963457725.1 Sprattus sprattus | reverse complement strand
AGGGAGAGAGAGAGCAAAGGGGAGGAAGAGAGATGTTTATTGACATCGTTCGTTTATTGAACCCATAAAAGACAAAACACATTAGAATATACAAAACTGGCCAACCCATCAGATCCACAGATCCAAAAGAAAACTGCAAGATAACCCTCGTGCCAGAGAGTGAAAGAGAGGGAGAGAGTGAAAGAGAGAGAAAGAGAGAGGGAAAGAGAAAGAGAGAGAGGAAGGGAAAGAGAGAAATGCGCACGTACTCTCACACACACACACACACACACACACACACAAACACAAATGCATGCACATACACACACACACACACACACACACACACACACACTCACACACGCACACACACCACACACAACTGCCCCCAAACACACACACACTCACACACACACACCACATACACACATGGCTGGAGCTGGCTGGAGCTGTAATCCCCGACACACACACACACAGAGAAAGGCTGCTGGCTGTTCTCTAATTCAGCAGAGTGCCTGATGACCCTGTGCCGGAGATTAGGGTGACTGTATTCATAAAATGATACACACACACACATACGTATATTCAGGATGACTCTAGTCATAAAATGATACGCTATACGTACCATCAGTATCCGTACGCACATGCACATAAACACACACACACGCGTGCACGCAGGCATGCGTACGCACAAATGCACACACACGCTATACGCACCATCTATGACAGCCACAGACACACACACACACACACACACACACACACATATTTAGGACGACGGTAATTGTAAAGTTATGCGCTATACGCCTCATCTATATCAGCCACACACACACACGTGCGCGCACGCGCGCACACACACACACACACACACACACACACACACACACACACACACACACACACACACACACACACACACACACACACACACACACACACACAGACACACACACACACACACACACACACACAAATACACACATTTAGGATGACTGTAATTGTAAAGTGATGCACTATACGCACCATCTATATCAGCCACACACACACACACACACGCGCGCACACAACCACACACACACACACACACATATTTAGGATGACTGTAATTGTAAAGTGATGCGCTATAGGCACCATCAGTATCAGCCACAGACCACAGTCTGGGTAATGGCACATCAATATCTGATATATATATATCTGACAATATCTGAGGGGGGGGGGGGGGGTGAATGAAAGTGAGAGTGGGAGTAAGAGTGAAAAGGAGATCAGAGAGAGTGAGAGTGAGAGAGAGGAAGTGAGAGGGAGAGAGACAGTGAGGGAGAGGGAGAGGGAGAGAAAGACAGAGAGAGAGAGGGGGCAGAATGAGGAGAGGAAGAGAAGGGGACAGAGATAGAGGGGAAAGGTAGAGAAATGGTGAGATAGGCTAGAGATTAAGGAGAGAAGAAAGCCAATGAGAGGGAGAGAAGGAGGGAGGGAGAGAGAGAGAAATAAAGGGAAAGGAGGGAGGTGTTAGAGAGGGAGAGAATTTGAACCCTACACCCCCTAATTGAGAGACATGTGATTCAAAACAAAACTAAAATGTATGCATGCTTATTTGACTTAAAACAAGCTTTTGATTCTATTTGGCACACAGGTTTGTTTTCCAAAGTTATAGAAAGTGGTGTAGGGTGTGAATCCTATGACCAGATTAATTCATGAATTCAGGAAGTAGGTGCGCAACAAATATTTGAAGCAAAATAACAAAATTCCTCTCCCAGGGGCGTGGGGTGAGACCAGGCTGCTGCTTAAGCCCAACCCTATTTAACATCTATATAACTTCATCGGCAAGAATCATAGAAAGATCAACAGCACCTGGCCTTAACCTACATGACTCCGAAACTAAACTCCTGCTCTATGCCGATGACCTGGTTCTGCTGTCACCCACTGAACTGCAGCAAAACTTGGACATGCTAGAGCAGTACTGCCAGACAAACAAATACATGTAGAAATTCCATCCGAATCTGGCTCAAAATGTTCAAATCAGCAATTGAGCCAAATGCCTTTTATGGCAGTGAGGTGTTGATTCACTTACAAAGCTGCACTTCCTGACACAGTGCACAAAATACGAGGACATTAGACAAAACTATTAAAAAAAGATTGGTGAGGTGAGGAAAGGCTTTCATATCTCACTGGAAAAAAAATGATGAATGCCTCATCCTCGCTGCACAATATGTGACTTCCTGCCATAATTGAGGGACAGCCCATAAATGAATTCAATTCATGTCTCTGTATGTTCATGTTTGTTGTTGTTGTTAATCCCTTGCTGAGGATTATTATTTATTTGTATTATTGCCCTCACTTCTCCCTTTCCCCTTCTGACATACATTGTGAATATATATATACTGTATATATTGTTATATACACCCAACCCAAATGCTTTGGCAATACTGTAGAATGTTTTGGTCATGCCAATAAAGCTTCTTTTCAATTTGAATTTGAGAAAGAGAGGGAGAGAGACAGAGAAAAAGAGGGAGAGATGGAGGTAAAGAAGGCGGGAGAGAGAGAGCCATGGCTTTTAGAGAGGTCAGCATTCATGTCAGCAGTGAAATCTGTCTTGTATTCCATGTGTGTGTGTCTCTGTGTGTGTGTGTGCGTGTGTGTGTGTGTGTGTGTGTGTGTCAGTGTGTCTGTGTGTTATCCACTGCCAGCTGCTCCAGTAATATCCTGATGGAAAAATTACACTAGTCAGGGGTCAAATCGATTGACCTCTCACCCCGCAGGTGACCCTATACTTGTGTGTGTGTGTGTGTGTGTGTGTGTGTGTGTGTGTGTGTGTGTGTGTGAAAGACAGCCAATACCATGGGCCTCTGAGGCATATAATGGGAGAGCTGCCATAACTCCTGTGCAGCACTCACCACTATGTGTGTAGTTCAGCAACAACGTGTCCTTATACCTCCACCGTGCACACACTCACACACACACACACACACACACACACACACCGACACACACCGACACACATACATACACACACACACACACACACACAAACACACACACACCGACATACACACACATACACACACACACACAAACACACACACACACACACACACACACACACACACACTAATATCAACCTGAAACATGCATATCTGTAACGAAAGAAAACTATTTCCATAAAAGGCTGCATGTGAGTTTACTGCTTTGACAGCAGTGTTGGGCAAGTTACTTCAAAACTGGAATGCATTATTTATTACTTGTTACTGTCATTTTAAAGTAATTCGTTACATTACAATATTACTGTTTTTAAAATGTAAGGCATTACACTCCTATTGTATTACTTGTAAGTTACTCGCACCAAAATCACTGGAAGTATGGATTTGGCAATCTTACTGTAATGAAGCTCAAGACGCTCAATTAGTGAATCACACATCCAGTGGAAGGTGATGTGGTATCTGTACTTATGGTAAACAGTACAACATAATAGCCACAGTGATGGCTCATGGCACAATACAAAGAACAATCATCGCAAGAACAGACAAAAGGTCAAAGTCTGGCAAATTGTGATAGAAATACTGTAACTTTAGGCCTATTCATATTAACAAAAATTGGACTGTATTGTAATGTCTTAAAATATGACAGGATACAAAATTAGCATTTCTATGCCTTTATTATTTCCAACTTCACAGCATTAAGCATAGTTTATGCGTCATAAAAAAATCAAAAATTGTTTGCAACTGGATAAGTGTATGGGCTGTACACCTATGGTGGGGAGGCAGTACACATAGCACCTGGGCATCCAAGTCCTTTGTGAAGGTTTTTCGGTTTTGAAGTACATGCTGAAAATAAAAGAAAATAGCCAGATTTCAAATTCAAGAGTCTAAGATATAAACACTACATATAAAGGGGCCTTACAATGTACAACCCAAATGAAACCAACTATTTTTGTAAGGTATGGCTGTGCTGAACATGAAGATTGAAATATTTGGGTGCATTAGGCTACCTGCCCCATGAGAACATTTACATTGAAAAATGAATGTGTGTCAAAATATTTTTTTGTATGGGACAGGTAGCACAGGCTAGTGCACCCCAATGTTTCAATGTTCATGTTCAGCACGCCCTTACAAAAATGCTCCACATTATATTTCAAATTTATAAAACGCATACATGTATAGGCCCTAGGCTAGATCTAAAAAATTAAATAAAAATCCATATGGGACAGAAACAGGCAGTGCATCACACATTTTCAATATTAACCTTCAAATTCAAGTTCATCTTATGGTTTATTGAATTAAACATACTTCTTGTAGCCTACGTTTCATCTTAATACATTGACGTGGTTCACAATTACGTTATGTATCTGTTCTGATCTAGAACTATCATGTAGGTTAAACCAGATACATAGAAGGATTCTAGAAAGATAGAAAGATTCTATGGCTCTGGGCTAAACTAGTGTTTAATGATTTGTAGGTAAAGTGCACTTTAACAGAAAGACGCTTTATCCTACATGTACACTGTTTGGTAAAAGAGCTAAGTTAGTAACGTTACCTAGTATTTTCAGCTAACAAGCTAGCGGGTTATTCAGTGAAGAGGTGGGCTTTTAGGCGTATTTTTGATATGAAACAAAATCCCTGTGTTCAGTTAGATATGTAGCGGAACTAGAGACTGTCAATACATTTGTTTGCTTTGATAAGAGTCTTAAGTCAAACGGTACAGCCACAGTGGCGGGTGAAGTAACATCACATAGCCTAGCCTAGGAGGGAGAACCTTGGTGCTAAATTAGGCTAACGTTAATTCTCTGAACTTGTCTGATCATGTTGATGGCCACATATTTAATCGTTTGTGATTCATTTTTTAAGCTATATTCTGAGAATGGAAAAGTACATTTTCATTCATGTCTGTTAGAACCAATGAATTTGTGGCTCCAAACCACATTTAATTTAATTGTGACATGGCTTCAGAAGGAAAGTTACCTTAGCCCAGTAAGAAAAAAACATGTTGACGCAATGGTAGTGTGGGTATCATATCTGCAAGGATACCAGATCTGAACGTTTTAGCCTTACCTTGTCATCATTGCTGCTAATGGCCACACAGGGATCTTGCTGCCAATTTTTCAGAAAGCTGGCGATTCCACCGTTGAAAGCGGCATCGACTAACCTTCAGGAAAAGGAAGTGAAACATTTTGCGCCGACGTTTCACCTCTGCTGATCTCGCGGTGATTTTGGCGAATTTGGATGAAGGAAAATAAAACACTCCAGGTTAAAAATGCATTGTAACGCGCGTTACTGACATTTGTACCGAGGTAAATATTACCAATTTTTTTCTGTAATGCCTTACATTACCGCGTTACCGCAAAAAGCAATGCATTACAGTAATTTGTTACTTTTGTAACGCGTTACTCCCAACACTGTTTGACAGGCCCAGTGTGTGTGTGTGTGTGTGTGTGTGTCTGTGTGTGTGTGTGTGTGTGTGTGTGTGTGTGTGTGTGTGTGTGTGTGTGTGTGTATGTGTGCGAGTGTGTGTGTGTGTGAATGAGAGGGTGAGAACAGATCCATACCCAAAGCACACTCAAAAAGCCAGATGCATGTGTGTGCACAAACACACACACACACAGTAACAAGAAGGTGCTGAGTTGGCATCGTCTAAATGGTTAACACTAAAAGCAGGTCAGACCCCCTCTAATGACACTGAAGATGCTTTAAAGGCTGACTGTCCGTTGTTAATCTCATAGATGACTCACCGCAACTGGTTCTGACCAATGAGAGGGGCCAGGCTGGCTACCCCGATGAGCATGATATTATCCAGTGACCAGCAGCATTCAAAACGACGGTGTATAAGCACGTGTGTGTGTGTGGTAGTTATAATTAAACCCTCTTTGGTATTACATGATCCTGCTGAGTACAGTGTATGCGAATGGGTGTGTCCGTGTGTGTATGAGAGAGTGTGTGTTTGTGTGTGTGTGTGCGTGTGTGTGTGTGTGTTTGTGCGTGTGTGTGTGTCTGTGTGTGTGTGTTTGTATGTGTGAGAGAAAGTGTGTGTGTGAAAGAGTGTCAATCCTTGTGTATGTGTGTGTGTGTGAGAGAGAGAGTGTGTGTGAGAGAGTTTTTTTATCCGTATGTGTGTGTGTGTGTGTGTGACAGTGTCCATTCAGCAGTGGCCAGGGGTGAAGAGTTAAAGGCTTTGTCCTTGTCCCGATGAAGGAGAGAGCAGTGGAATGGGACATACATCCAGACTCTGCCCTCCCTCTGTGTCGTCTAGCAACCGAAGCATGCTTGGGAAAACAACAACAGTGGCCTATACAAAGTTAAACACACAGCCTTCAAATAAGTCAAACACACAGCATGGCAGATTTTGTGTTTCTGTTTCTGTGTGTCAAGCTTCACTTTCTGTTTTAATATATTAAATATATGTGTGTGTGTGTGTCTGTGTGTGTGTGTATGTGTGTGTGTGTGTGTGTGTGTCCAGGTCCAGGTCCAGGTCTCTTCTTCTGCCATATGGCAGGATTGTGTGTGTGTGTGTGTGTGTGTGTGTGTGTGTCTGTGTCTGTGTGTCTGTGTCTGTGTGTCTGTGTGTCTGTGTGTGTGTCTGTGTGTGTGTGTGTGTGTGTGTGTGTGTCCAGGTCCAGGTGTCTTCCTCTGGCTGGATCGTGCGTGTGTGTGTGTGTCTGTGTGTGTGTGTTTCAGAAGAAGGGCTTCAGTCAGTGAGGCTTTTCTCAGATTTACAGATTTCCTCTGTGTGACACACATGGAGGAACAGCCCATGTTTTATAAATGTCCATCCCCTTGCAATGCTGACTCATAGATTATGGAGAAATCCAAGCACCATCAACCAAGCATCTCTCTCTCTCTCACACACACACACACACACACACACACACACACACACACACACACACACACACACACAAACACACAAACACACACACACACTCACAAACACCCATGTGTGCACACACACACACCCACACACACACACACACACATACACACACACACACACACACACACACACACACACACACACACACACACACACACACACACACACACACACAGACATACACACACTGTCTCTCATTCTTACTCTCTCTGTCTCTCTCTCTGTCTCTCTCACACACACACACACATACACACACACACACACACACACACACACAAACCCACAAACTATACAGCATTTGAGACACACCTCGCAACGCACACCTGCTCCCACACACTGTCATGTCTACACATTCACACACTCACCCACAAACATCCACACACATGAATGGGCCTCGGTCCATGTGTTACGTGTGTGTGTGTGTGTATGTGTGTGTGTGTGTGTTGTGTGGAGGGAAATGGTAAATCCTCAGCATGTGAAAGTGGACCCTGCTGAGATAAAACCATCCAGAGGAATTTGAAGACTGAATAATGTAAGAGTGTGTGTGTGTGTGTGTGTGTGTTTGCATGTGTGTGTGTTTGCGTGTGTATGTGTGTGTGTGTGTGTGTAAGACAGCTCATTAATAATAACACAGATGTATGCTATGTGCTCCATCTGACATGGTCTAAAGGACAGGTGAGTCACACACACACACACATACACATACACATACACATACACATACACATGCACACGCGCACACACACATGCATACATGCACATACTAGCACACACCGCACGCACACACATGCACACCCCCCTCACAAAATCAAATGGACATACACATCTTCAAATGGAGACAAACACACATTCACTTACATATGTGCACATGCAGCGACATACACACATTCAAACACGTAAAATCAACTGACCACACAAACATATAGGAACATGTACCCCCCCCCCACACACACACACTTAAGAAAAAAGTGGCTCTTAAGGCAGGTAGTTGGTGTTGTGTTGGCAGCTGAAGTTACTGCAGGATACTGCTGGTTGCCAGGTGATGTGGATAAGTGCTGGTCTTGCAGAGTTTGGTTGGCAGCTAACAACAGCACAGGGAACAGAGGAGAGGGCCCAGGAGGAGGGCTCTCTCTGGGGAGTGTGTGTGTGTGTGTGTGTGTGTGTGTGTGTGTGTGTGTGTGTGTGTGTGTGTGTGTGTGTGTGTGTGAGGGGGCAGTTGGGAGTTTGAAGATTACTGTGTTAACCAGGGCGAGAGTATGTGTATGTGTGTGTGTGTGTGTGTGTGTGTGTGTGTGTGTGTGTGTGTGTGTGTGTGTGTGTGTGTGAAGGTTGGGTGCGGGAAGAGGAGTGGATTTGCCTCTACACACCTGGGGCCACTGTGTTGACAGAGCCGGGTAAGATGATGAAACTTCTGAGAGGGGTTAGTAGAGTTTGCCTTATTGTCTGAGTGTGTGTGTGTGTGTGTGTCTGAGTGTGTGTGTGTGTGTGTGCGTGTGCGTGTGCGTGTGCGTGTGCGTGTGTGTGTGTGCGTGTGCGTGTGCGTGTGCGTGTGTGTCGGTGTATATGTGTCATTGTTTGTGTCAGTGTCTTTGGTGTTCAATGTATAGTTTAGTGTGTGCGTGCGTGTGAGTGTGTGTGTGCGCATGCGTGTGTGTGTGTGTGTGCGTGTGCGTGTGCGTGTGCGTGTGCGTGTGCGTGTGCGTGTGCGTGTGCGTGTGCGTGTGCGTGTGTGTGTGTGTGTCGGTGTATATGTGTCATTGTTTGTGTCAGTGTCTTTGGTGTTCACTGTATAGTTTAGTGTGTGCGTGCGTGTGAGTGTGTGTGTGCGCATGCGTGTGTGTGTGTGGGTGCGCGTGCGTGTGTCAGTGTGTTCATGTGTAGCTGTGTATAGGTCCTATGCGGTATTCCCCCTGTAACGGAATGTGGTCCTGTGCTCTGATTGGCCAACTATGCAGCTCAATCAAGCTCTTTAGATAACAGCCCACCCTGGGCACACGGCCAGAGTCATGAGCGGCCAATCAGTCACAGTGATGAGCGGCCAATCAGAGCCCACACAAGATACTGCCTAGGGATCGATGCTTGGTCAGAGTTTTAGCCTGTTTATTGTGTGCTCCCCTGAAACACACACATATAACACATTTAGCTAACACACACACACACACACACATGTGCACACACACACATACTGTAACTGTAAAGAGATCCACGTAAAATAGCATGTCTATGAATATACTCACTCTTCACCTCTCAACAGGAAAAAGGAACATAGGACTGCAATATCATTGGGCATTTTGAGTGGCCTGTGTGTGTGTGTGTGTGTTTTCATGAGAAGACTGATGGAGGTGATCCATTGTGTTTGATCAATTCCTTTCACCCTTGACAATATTGCAGTGGGAGCTGAGTGGTGTGTGTGTGTGTGTGTGTGTGTGTGTGTGTGTGTGTGTGTGTGTGTGTGTGTGTGTGTGTGTGTGTGTGTGTGTGTGTGTGTGTGTGTGTGTGTGTGTGTATACGTCAGTGTGTGTGTGTCATTCTGCAGACAGTGCTGGGCATACAGAGTGGATGAGGTGTGTGTCACTGAAGGCCACCAAGCAGGTGACCATCATTTCTCCTGAGAGTATGTCTCAGTGCTGCCAACACTTCTGCCTCAGCGGGCAGAGAGAGGAAGGGAGAGAGAGAGAGAAAAACAAAGAGACGGGAGAGAAACAGAGATATGGTGAGAGAGGGAGAGAGAAACAGAGTTGGGGAGAAAGGGGGAGAGAAACAGAGAGTTGGGGAGAGAGGGGTAATGAAAGAGAAGATATAACAGACAGAGAGAAAGAAACCGAGAGAGAGAGGAGATAGAGGTTGGGAGAGGAGAGGACAACATGGAAAGAATGAGAGAGGGAAGATGAAGAGAGTGACGAAGAGAGGCGAGTAAAGAGGAGGATATGTAGGCGATGAAGGAGAGAGAGGGAGCTTTTATCATACAAAAGGCTGCTTTCATAACTCTCCCGGTGTCCGCCGTACTTTATAATGGGCTCCGTGTCCTGGGCGCTCCGGTGGAACTGTCCATGGTCCTAAGCTGAGATACCCATAGGTCCTTGAGCTGAAATAACACTCAATACACCACAGCCTCTCCCTCTCTCTCTCTCTCTCTCTCTCTCTCTCTCTCTCTCTCTCTCTCTCTCTCTCTCAGCTGGTCGCAGCCTGACTGTGACAAATTGTAAGCCTTTTTCCAAAGACTTTCTCACACAAAATGTTGGTTTCCAACTGCGTATGGCAGCATAGCAGCACATCGAACTGAACCCATTTTTTATCTTTTATTCTACTGATGTGGCTGTATGATGCTAGGCTTTCACCAGCTAAGGCTACCTCTAGCCTGTTTCGTTTCGTTGGAAACATAAATAGAATCACATTCTCTTTTAGGGCAGGTTCAAAACCGTTTAGTAAAGGGCACATTTAGTTTTCGCTCTCAAACACTGTGCTGACACCCGGAGAAGATTGACTGCGGTTGCCATGGAGATAATAACACTGCATTCATACCGCTGTTTTAATGGTAGTGTGAAGCACTGGCGGGGCGTTGAGTTATGAGATAGATCGAAGTCTGATCGCTCTAAATAACAAATCTCTCTCCTCCACCTCTCCCTGTGTGTGTGTGTGTGTGTGTGTGTCCCTTACTCCCTCCTTGGTGTGGAGAGGGTGTTCATGGCCAGGTGCTGGTAGAACTTGTCAGGCAGCCTCAGAAACATGGTCTTGATTCATGTTGTTCGTGACTTGGTATCAAAGTGCTGACCGTATCCAACCGAAATCGGGTAAACTATGTAGTGCAGGGGTTTTCAGGGGTCCGCGACGGCATTGTAGGGGGTCCGCGACATGAGCCTATGTTGATCAGTTCACCGTTGAATTTTTTTATTTTTATGAATTCGCTTTGATATTTTAACACTTTTCCAGATTACTCTTGAATATAGTGAAAATATCGTGTTATAGGCAGAATATCTGTGCCGGCGGAGGGGGCGTGGCGGCGGCGGTTACAAACATGCATGCGCGTGCAGGCACATCATTGGGCCGCAAATTACTTTCTAGTCAGAATGTTGGTCCCTGATCTAATGTATAGCCGGTTTTTATTTATTTGGTTGAACGGGGACAATCGTGGGAATATCTCCAGAAATTCCATCTAATTGCAATGGATGAAGGCCTGCGCTTCCCGCCCCTGCAGTGAGGAAAATCCCGTGTGGACTAGCCAAAGCGCAAGCGCGTTAGGGGGGAATCAGACTTAAACAGACACTAATGAGGACTCCGCCCCTGGGAAACACTAAACTAACTGACTGAATTCTTACCCAAAGCGGAATAGCCAAAACTGGATACACACATCCCGACCCGCTGACTACATGAAGGGACACACACACTCTCTCTCTCTCCCTCTCCCTCTCTCTCTCTCTCTCTCTCTCTCTCTCTCACACTCTCGGCACACATCAGTAAAGCTCTTCTCTTGATGTTGAAGTACTAGCAAGCTGAGTTGAAGATGCAGCAGAGGCTCACTCTGTGCCCCTGTTTACAGCCGAGCTGTCGCTTCACGAGAAGGGCAGGCGAACCCGCGGGTGAGACTGGTGTTTTCATTCATACAGCGCGTGAGGCACAGACAGCGGGATCAATAGCACTCTGGCTGCGTTCTGCATGAGAGGACAGGGCACACACACACACACACACAAACACACGCACACACACACACACACACACACAGCCAGCAAAGTAAATCCCCACCGAGTGTCACCGTTTCATTTACCGCAGCAGTCTGTCTCATTGATGAAGAACTCTCTCTCTTCCTCTCTCCCTTTCTCTCCTTCTCCATCTCTCTTTCACCCGTGCTGTTTCTTTATCTCCCTCTTTGTCATTATCTCCTTCCCTCACTTCCTCTCTGTCACTTTTAACACTTTTCCCCTCAGGTATTTCCCCCTTCCTCTCTATGCCAGTCTCTCCCCATCTTCCTCTATCTCTTCCACTGTATTTTTCTCTTGCTTTCCATAACACTCTCTACCTAGTTCACTAGTATCACCCTATCTCCCTTTCTAGTGGATGTACACATGTGTGTATGTGTGTGTGTGTGTGTGTGTGTGTGTGTGTGTGTATGCATGCATGCATGTGTGCGTGAGTGTGCGTGTGTGTGTGAGAGCGTGTGAGAGCGTGTGTGTGTTTGTGTGTGTGTGTGTGTATGCATGCATGTGTGCGTGAGTGTGCATGTGTGAGAGTGTGTGTCTGTGTGTGAGAGTGTGTGTGTGTGTGTGGTGTGCATGCATGTGTGCGTGTGTGTGTGTGCATGCATGTGTGAGTGTGTGTGTGAGAGTGTGTGTGTGTGTGAGTGTGTGTGTGTTAGAGTGTGTGTGTGTGTGTGCATGCATGTGTGAGTGTGTGTGTGAGAGTGTGTGTGTGTGTGTGAGTGTGTGTGTGAGAGTGTGTGTGTGTGTGTGCATGCATGTGTGAGTGTGTGTGTGAGAGTGTGTGTGTGTGTGTGTGTGTGTAGGGACCAAGTTAAAATGCACCCTCTACCTTCTCCATTTGTGGTCAGAGACCTGCTGTGCTGCAGAGAATTTGCTAGAAGCTGGCCTGGAAATGAGAAAAATGGAAAATGGAAGTGTGTGTGTGTGTGTGTGTGTGTCTGTGTAGAGAAAGGCTGTAAGTGTGTGTGTGTGTGTGTGTTGGACAGTGAGTGAGTGTGTGTTGGATAGTGTGTGTTTGTGTGTGTGTGTTGGAATGCAAGTGTGTGTGTGTGTGTGTGTGTGTGTGACTGGCTCATCCATCAGTACTTTTAATCAGAGAGACTCAGAGGCTCATCTCAGGTAGTCTCCCGGAAGAAAAATCCTCTCCTCTCCTCTCCTCTCTCCTCCACTCTTTTCTCCTCTCCTCTCCTCTCCCCTCCACTTCTCTCCTCTCCTCTCATTTCCTTTCCTCTCCTCTCTTCTCTTCCCTTCTACTCCTGTCCTCTCTCCTCCTCTCCTCTCTTCTCCTCTCCTCCTCCTCCGCTCCTCTCCACTGCTCATCCTCCTCTCCTCTCATCTGTTCTCCTCTCTTCTCTTTTCCTCCTCTTCTCCTTTGTCCTCTTCTCTCCCCCTTTTTTTGTCTCCCTGTTTCGCTTCTCTTCTTTCTCCGGTCCTTTCTTCTTCATTCTTCTCTCTCTTCTGTCTACCTACATCCTCCCTTCATTTAGACATCTGGTCCCTTTATCATTACTGACACTGGACACACTTCAGCCTGCAGGAAACACACACACACACACATTTTTCCTAGTTAAGGTTTCATCAGCATGGTTAATTAAAAGCCCCAGCATTTATTACATTCTACATTAAGGGCCAATTAAATGAATACCGCAGTGATAAGCTGTATTCATTTATGATAGGGATATTTCATTATTGTATATCATTCTACAATAAATGTCTTCCAGCTTTTAAGGCAATCACGAGAAGTACTTGATTGTATTAACATTAGGTTATATTCATGAATTTACAGGCACCCTTAGTGAATGCGACCAAAACAGGCTATGAAAAAATATGTCTGCAGTTTATCCTCTTGGTCTTTCACTCAAAATATTCACAAAAATCTTACCTTTTCATTGAAGTAAAATTATTGAAAGAAAAATATATGTTGACATTAAATAAATATTAATCTCCAAAACAGGTGTGCCACAATTATTGACACCCTTTAATTTAATGTTTTGAGCAGCCTGTTGGGTTTTCATTTTATATCTGCTGGTATTTGATGGAGTCCATGATACCATGTATCCCAACAAGAAGTCGAGGGCCTTTGCAAGAAAGACATCAAAGATCCACCACCATACTTCACAGTGGGTATGAAGTGCTTTACTGTATGGCTATCTTTCTGTCTACGCCAAACCAACCTTTGATGTTTGTTGCCAAAAAGCTTTATTTTGGTCTCATCTGACCATATAACTTGGTCCCATTGAAAGTCTGACTTACATTTGACAAACTGTATCCGCTTTAGTTTGCTTTTAATTGACAACAACTTGTGGTGATGTAGGTGGCGCCTGATGGTAGTTCTGGAGACTTTCTGACCCCAGGACTCAATTTACTTCTGCAATTCTCCAGCTGTGATCCTTGGAGATTCTTTTGCCAGTCGAACCATCCTCCTCACGGTGCGTGGGGTCAATTCACAGACAGGTCCTCTTCCAGGCTGATTATATGTCCCCATTTGGCTTACAGTAACAGCTCACACAGTCATATTTCCCCATTGGGCTTACAGTAACAGCTCACCCAATCTTAACCTTCACTGGAATCAATGACGTGATGAAAGAACCTGTGTATTGGCTAAAGCTGTGACGGAAGAACCTACAGCCGCGGAAAAAATTAAGAGACCACTTCAAAATTATCAGTTTCTCTGGTTTTACTATTTATTGGTATGTGTTAAAGTAAAATGTACATTTTAGTTTTATTCTATAACCTACTGGCAACATTCCTACCAAATTTCAAATAAAAATATTGTCATTTAGATCATTTATTTGCAGAAAAATGACAATTGGTCAAAATAGCAAAAATGATGCAGTGTCTTCAGATCTCGAATAATGCAAAGAAAACAAGCTCATATTCATTTTTAAACTACACAATACTAATGCTTACACTTAGGAAGAGTTCAGAAATCAATATTTGGTGGAATAACCTTGATTTAAAATCACAACTTTCATGTGTCTTGGCATGCTCTCCACCAGTCTTTCACATTGCCGTTGGGTGACTTTATGCTACTCCTGGCGCAAGAATTCAAGCAGCTCGGCTTCTTTTCATGGCTTGTGACCATCCATCTTCCTCTTGATCACATTTCAGAGGTTTTTTATGGGATTCAGGTTTCGAAATTGGGCTGGCCATGACAGGGTCCTGATCTGGTGGTACTCCATCCACACCTTTACTGGCCTGGCTGTGTGGCATAGAGCATTGCCCTGCTGGAAAAAACACTTCTCAGAGTTGGGGAACATTGTCAGAGCAAAAGGAAGCAAGTTTTTCTTCCGGGACAACGTTGTACTTTGCCTGGCTGAGGTTTGTAAAAGACCATAAGGATTGAAAAAGCGGACTGGAGGTTCTTCTAAGTTCGTCTTCTCTGATGAGTCCGATTTCACAGTAGGTGCAAGACTCTCTGGCTTGTAGGCCTCTCCAGGTCTCCGTCTAACCATCAGACGACCATGTG
>NC_137916.1:2937500-2957500 GCF_963457725.1 Sprattus sprattus | reverse complement strand
TGTTTCTCAGTGGAGCCCTCCCCTACCATCACCAAACAAACACATACACACACACACACACACACACACACAGCCTCATCAGCAGCCGACCCAAGTTGCTGCGGGGACAGGACAGGTGTGTGTGTTTCACCTGCTATTCCTAAACACACACACACACACACACACCATCAGCACGCTGCCCTGATCTTTAGATACTGTGGGGACAGGAGTGTGTGACTGTCCCCAAGTACATCCCGACACACACACACTTGTCAGCAGACTCCGGTGAAGCCCTCATTGATCAAACTTAATAACTTCACCAGCTCTTAATTAGACGCTTCAGAAAACCCACACACTCCATCAGCACTCTGCGCACACACACACACACACACCATCAGCACTCAGGCGGAGATGGGAAAGATACCCACACACACACACAGACACACACTCTACAGACATCAGCACCCTGCTTCAGTACGACGTAAGGGAGACACACACACACAAACACACACACTTTAGTTAGGAGGTTTGTGAGGTGACATTATCACTGATTTCCTGTGCACACTAGGGGTGCACGATTCAGAAAATGTCACGATTCGATTCGATACCGATTTTTAGGCTCACGATTCGATTCAAAATCGATTTTCGATTCAAAAACGATTCTCGATTAAACAAAATTGATTCACAGTATGTAAGTGTTAGTGCTGTCGAACGATTAAAATTTTTAATCGCTATTAATCGCATTTTTGTCATAGTTAACTCAAAATGAATCGCGATTAATCGCAAATTTTATTTTAATGCTCTTAGAAAAGTGGATTGGCTTGCTTTATGCAATGTTTTATTTTATTGAAAAACAACATTGCCAAACAGGGCGGTACAAAATGTAATTATAAAGTACACATTTCAGACTCAGCCTATAGTGCAGTTAAACCATGGCTTAATATTTTCTTTTTTTCAAGTTTGCTGTGAACATAGAAGTCAGGGGCCGTATTCACAAAGCCTTTTTATCTTACCACTAGGAGTGCTCCTAACTCGCGCTAAAACCTTTTACGTAGGAGTAATTTCTTAAAAGTGATTCACAACGGCTCTGAGACCTACTCATACTAAGGATAATACCAACTCCTAAGCTTAAGATAAAAACTCCGTTGCTATGGATGACGTCCATTCTCATGCACGAGTTTAGAAGCGGTGCGTACGGTGATTGGTTGCTGACAGGCGCTCTCATTCAAAACTCAGTCCTAACATCCCCCTAACGATCCCACTAAATCAACAGAAAATAAGAGAATAACATAGGCTTCAAATGAAGTCATATTAAATAGTTATGGATAGTGCACTTAGCAGAATGCACACGCATGATGACAAGTTTGTGCATCCAACGAGAATGACGCTTTGCACGTTAGAGAAAGAGAAATTGCCGAAAAAAACACGGAAATTGCATGAAATCAAGGAAGTAATAATTAAAGCTCCCTGCAAACTATTAGGTAATCGGCATATTTCCAGCCCTTAAACACTTCAAATATCAGTCCATACGGCTCTTTAAGTCCTCCTGTCATAATGGACGAAACGAGGGCGAGACGTAAGAGAAAGTCGAACTGGTCCCAGGACCAACTGTCCATGTTGGCCCAGAGTGTGCTGGAGAGGAAGGGAGTTATAAAAGCTAAATTTGGCTGTGGGGTGACCACAAAAAAGAAGCGTGAGCCATGGGAGGACATATGTGTTAACATAAATGCTTCATTCCCTGCCGTGTGTCGCTCTGTCGATGACTGCGAGAAGCGGTGGTATGCGCTCCAGTCACAATGTAGGATGGAGATTGCGGAGTGGACTTTAAAAGAGCCGTCGCGGCTACAGGTATTGTGTCACCAAAATAGGCCTCATGCGTATACTTGCATGTTGTAGTTCAACTGTGCTCCCGGTTGTGGATTGAGGAAGGGTGTCAAAAGCCATGTCTTGCATGGTTGCCACTGTCACCCAACAAGTGGCATCTAGCAGGTACATGGTGCCGCTCAAAAAGCTGGCGCAGACCGCGCTCTCCATTAAAATGCGCGAATCGTGAGTAGATCCAGGCCACTTCGCAACAATATCCATGATTGTGAAATTTGGATCAAACACTATCTGTGTATTAATTCAATGTACCTTTTTGCGGTTTACAAAGACGTCCTCATCTCTGGATGGAGCAATTATTTTAATGTGTGTTCCATCGATGGCACCCACGACACCGGGCATTCCTGCAAACGCCATGAAATTGACCTTGATCCTTTGAAGTAGGCGATTGTCCATAGGGAACCGAATAAACTGTTGTACAATGTGTGGTCTACAGAGTGCGGTGATTGTTTGATGAATGAATAGGCTTACTGATGATTGCGATATTCTGAAGTCGTCTGCGTTGCAAAGTTGCATTTTCGCCGTAGCCAAAAATCTTAATGTTATCAAACATTTAACTTCCGGACTGATTGGGTTGTTTCGGATAGTTGGAGACGTGATTGCATCCCGCACTAATTCTAGTAAAATGTTGATGCCTTCACGGTTTAAACGATATCTTCTCAACAATTCAGAGTCGTTCATTGTCTCCAACACGTTACGTCTGGCTTCAGCCATTTTAAGACTTTTTGTGAATAGGTCTTAGTGACTTAGGAGTCCTCATGAGGAGTTTTAAGCTGTCCTAGACTTAGGTGCTACTTTTAGGGATAAAATATTTTGTGAATTGCTCTTAGTAAAAAAAAAATAGGAGTCCTAAATTTAAGACTGACACGCCCATTATTTTTAGGAGTTTCTCCTAAATTCGCCACTTACGAGCTACTTTTAGCCCTAAGATTCTTTGTGAATACGGCCCCAGGCCTCTTATTTAAAAAACAATGAACCATAACAGTTAGGTTACCAATAAAAGGTAAGCCTACTACTTCTGTGCTTTCAGCCAGCTGCCTGTTGACATTTTCAGACAACAGTGAAGCTCGCTTCTTTTCTATGAATCGATTCTGAATCGGAAGCATTTGAATCGCGATACGAGTGTGAATCGATTTTTTTGCACACCCCTAGTGCATACATGAGCTTAATACCTCACCAGTAATGTGTGTGTGTGTGTGTGTGGGGGGGGGGGGGGGGGGGGGGGGACTACGCTGTGACTGATTACTGTTTAGTGTGTGTGTGAAGGACCTAAAGCAGGAGAGATAACCGTTCACCTCAGTAGGTGTCTCACTGATGAGTGCACACACACACACATTTTCTCTTCTGGGAGAATTTATGGTAATTAATGTTTTGGTCATAACAGATATCTCCATGGTTCCTTAGAAAACACTAACACACACACACACACACACACACACACAAATTCAACTCAGTCCAAAGGTAGTGCAATCTTCTGGCTGATTTAATAAAGCAATTGAGACTTCATGTGAATCTGTGTTAAACCAAAGAAGCTCACTCCATAACCTTATAAATATATAAAAATAAAAGCACAGATTGTTATTTAGTAAAAAATACAGCACGATCCTGGTCAGTATCAAAAAGTATCAAGTTTCACCTGCCCTTATGGGTGGGCTTTGTCAAAATAAAAGTCTCATCAAACAAAAAATCTGTGGACAGCAGATTCCTGCGAACACACAGCTTCTGGTAGAAGATTAAACCCAAATCAGATCTAAATGATCTCTAGTGTCTGCACTCTGTGTGTGTGTGTGTGTGTGTGTGTGTGTGTGTGTGTATGTGAAATTGTAGTACTCAAGCCAGTTTTCAATCTTTTCTCTGTTGCGGTTAGGAGCATTCCAACATTTGTTGTCGTGGCGATCAGCTGCCGTTGTCGAGGAGCAGGTGTAGGTGTTGCCTGGCGACAGCAGCGTTGAGGCAGCACAGGAAGTGAGGAAGCTCCCCTCTCAGGAGTTCCTCCATGGGGGCGATCTGGAGCACCTGGGTCACACCCCCCTGGAGCTTCTGCATCTGGGCCAGGGCCTCCTCCAGCTGGGCCCGCAGGCGGGGGGGCGGGGAGGCGTACCCCACACACATGAGCGCCACGGGGGGCCCGGGGGAGGGGCAGCGGAACGCCAGTGAGCGGAAGCACAGGTGGAGCGCCAGAACCACGCCGGCCGTCACGCGGGTCAGAGCCGACCGGAGCGGAACCACCAGGGCGCCGCCCTCCGGTAGCCGTGGTAACGCCGCCAGCACGCTCCACAGCAGATCCAGCTGGTAGGTGCTCTCGCCGTCGTGCAGGAGGGGGCTGGGTTTCATCCAGGGGGAGGGGCATGGGTCAGGGGAGAACTCTACAGACGAGGACACGCCTCCTAACGACAAGGACACGCCCCACCAGGACTGCTCACCAAGCACCAGACAGGAAGTGACATCAGGAAGGCTGCACACCTCGGTCAATATGGAATGGGGGGACACCGTCACACAGCTGAAGCACACCGGAACCTCTTTAAACTCGGCAGTGACCCCGTGAACTTTGACCTCTTGACCCCTGCTCTCTGCCAGGGCCTGGTTGAGCAATCCCAGCAGCCCCGGCTCACAGAAGGGCGAGCTGCACACCTCCGGCAGAGCTCTGCCCACCAGCAGGTACCAGGCGTGGAGGTCGTACGCCTCCGCGGGGCCACAGAGGGTGACATCCAGGCCGTCAGCGTGTGAGCAGTGGCTCTCCACCCACTGGCGGAAGGGTGTGTGTGTGAGGTGCTGGCGCCAGGTGTGTGTGCGCTGCTGCTGCCGCTCATTGAAGGAGCCGCGCTGCTGTCGCTGCTGCTGCCCCCCCCACAGGCGAAGCCATATACCCCCCAGCGCCGAGATGCTGCTCACATTCGCACCCCGCGTTAGCCAGCTCTTACGCAACAGATGCCGCACCTGAGGGAAGTAGATGGGTCAGTACACACAAACTCAAAATGACACAGGATGAGAAGCTCAAGGTGTGTAGTAATCTGTATCTGTGTGTGTGCGTGTGTGTGTGTGTGTGTGTGTGTGTGTGTGTGTGTGTGTGTGTGTTACCTGGAAGTGTTGAGTGTAGTACTGCGCTGTGCACGCTCTGACGCGCTCCAGCCTGTCTTTGAACTCTGACCCCATGCATCCAAACAGCTCCAGGTTCTCCTCGATGGTGGCTACCTGTAGGTCATGGAAGAACACGCACACCTCCTCGTGTTGCCGTAGAAACGACTCCGGAATGCAGCGCACGGGGAACAGCCCCACGGCATCCCGTCTGGTCATGTCCGGCCCGTACAGCCGGACCAGCTTGGCCAGCAGGGGGCGTAGCTGCTCGGGCGCCTGGAAGCCCACACACACCAAGTAGAGCTCAGAGTTCCCCGGCTTACTGGTGGCTGGCTTGAAGACGCTCAGCGTTCGGAAGGAGCAGGCCAGCAGGTAGAGCAGACTGACGCTGGAATGTTCCAGAAGCGTGAACATCTTGAGCACGAGGCATCCGCCGGGGGCGAGGATCATGAGCGCGCACACGGCCTCGCACAGCTGCAGTGGCGCCACGGCCGCCTCCTGCTCCCCCGGGTCCTCCTGGCAGTCGAAGCTGCCGTCGGCCGTCACCAGGTGCGCCCCGCCCGCCCCGCCCGCTCCCCCGCGCCGCACCAGCGCCTGCAGCTCCAGCAGGTGCTCCTGCCGCATGATGTCGCCCGTGTTGTCCGAGCCGAAGAACCACCAGGGCAGCGTGCGCGCCAGGAGCCGGTCGTCGGCGATGGTGTGCGTGCGGCCGTTGGCCTCGTGGTAAGGGTTGAGCGTGGAGGCTGTCCAGCTCCAGTCGCAGGGCGTGCCGCTGCTCTTCAGGAAGTGGTTGAGTGCCGAGATGAACGCCCCCGGAGCCTCGCACAGGTGCACCGACAGCAGCTCGCCACGCTGAAGCGCCTCCGCAGGGAGCAGGTCGAACGTGCCCAACACCTCGTAGAACTTGGCCCAGGCCTGGGGGGAAATGGAAGAAGAGAGAGAGGGAAAAAAGGTATGGTGAGAGTACTTTAAGGCAAAGATGTGTGTGTTTGGGTGTTACCTGTGTGTAGAGCTCTGCATTGGCCATGCTGCGTAGCGGTATAGTGATAGTGCAGGAGCGGTTGAGAGTAAGAGTGCGGTGTGTGTGTGTGTGTGTGTGTGTGTGTGTGTGTGTGTGTGTGTGTGTGTGCGATGGGGCGTTACCTGAGTGCACAGCTCTGCGTTGGCCGTGGTGCGTAGATGTGCAGTGACGGTGCCGGCTGGGTTGGTGGAGCAGGTGTGTTGGTGCCACGTCTCCAGGTCCTTATCACTCAGCTGGTTTTTCACGGTGTTCAGCGAGCGCTTCAGGGCCTGGAGGTGTGGGTGAGCGTGAGGGGGCTCCGTCAGAAGCACCCCTGGGTCCGGCAGCCTCCACTCCACCCCTTCTGGACGGCTGTAACCTTTGACCTTACTGAAGAGCGCCCGTACCTCACACAGCATGTCCTCGTCAAAGGGCTCATGCTCAGGCACCGCTCGCTCAGGCGCCGTTCTCTTCCGCGCTCCGTGGCCCCTCATCTTGCCTCCGACGCCTCTCCTCTCCGCCGTGCAGCCCTTCATCAGCACCCGCCCACAGGAGAAATCTCAGTCACCACCAGACAACAGGAAACGCACGCTGATGTGCCGAACACCCGATTTGGAATTCAGAGAGTTTGGTTGATGCAGTTGAGAATGAGCAGTTGAACACCACTGCTTACGTTGCATAATGCAGATTGCACCTCTCACATTACAATTCTATTTGGAGCCACATCTGCTGACTGCTTGCTTTATGCGCGTTAGTGCCGCATTCGTGAGTTTGGTGTCTCTTTTTTTGGCCGCGCTACACATGCATGGGGAAGCTATAACTTATTCATACTGTATGTGGCCCGCAATGCATCACCCGGCGAAAGGACAATCAGTACAGCGGCTCTATCAAATTAAATCTACAAGCGGTCTCCAATCGGAAAGACAATGGTCTTTCAACATAATGGAATTCAGCGGCGCTGCTTCGCCAACTGCACATGCCTTGGGGGTAAAGCAGTCAGCTGGTCGATATCAAAAGTGTTTCTATCACATCGTGTTGATATCTGCAAAGACGTCCTTAGAACAGTCCCCTTGGGGGAAGATGCAATGCACAGCCTGAATGCTTCAACCTCAATTTAACTTACAGCAGACAAAGTTTGCAATATACATTGACAGAACGTTTGAAGTAATTGTATTTGCAACCAAATAATCAGATCTCCGTTGGCATGTTTTCAGAGCTGATGTTAACATGTCAGGATGAGTTTGTGTTAGCCACGATAACAACTTCAACCAGCTAATTTTAGGCTAAGTACGCCTAACTCTTATGTTGTTGTTATTTAAGGTTAGTAGATTAGGTAACATTGTCTAACAAAGTTTCGTTACTTTATCGACCGCAGGGTCTTTCTTTTAGCCCGTGTAGACACACATATAGCTGGCAAGAAGACCCAGCTGCCTGAGGTGGTCTGACAGCCCGAAAAGCTAGCTGGTAAACACGGAAGGAAGACTCATTTATTCGGCGACGTGTGCCAGTAGAGAAGGAGGTCTCAAACTGGGCCTGTTAGCCTACGAGCGACCGACACATTGGAAAGGCGAAATATGAAAATGTTCATGTGAAGTTTCACATTCAGCCAGTTAGTCTTGTATTTGTTTAACTGCTGATAGTCGTATAGACAACATGTGTGCCTTGTGTGAAAGTATTAGAATTAGTACCTTTTTTGGCGAGGTAGTTATCTCCAATGTTCAGCAGTGACCATGTTGCCATTCACGTCACAGTGTAAGTCGTAGGTAGCTTCAGCTGTGCCCATTGGGGTTTTTCTTAGTAAGTTTACATTGATAATATATTTAATTACTTTTGATAGATTTGAACCGTTAACTGTCTCTACCAATAAAACAAAAAGCAATCGTTGAAACAATCGTGATGTAAATTTTCCTCTACTGTAGGACAATAACATTATTCTTAAACAATTTTCTTCATAATTTAGCTGCTATAGATTTTTTTCTACGGACAGTGTGTTTCCCTGTGTTGGTGTAGCCTACTTATCCCCCTGATGACTGCAAACACCTGATTAAAGCTGATTATGGAGAAAGGAGATGAAGGAGCCTCTTGGATGCCAACTCAATTACAGAGAGAGACAGAGAAACAGGGACTGAGCCAAAAGAAAGGGAAAGGGGAAATTGATGAAATGCTCTCTCTCTCTCTCTCTCTCTCTCTCTCTCTCTCTCTCTCTTTATCTTGCTCTGATTCAAAGCAGGGTGATGCAGGGAGCCTGCCTGTGAGTGAGGGAGAGGGGGAGTGTGTGTGAGAGAGAGAGTGTGTGTGTGTTTGAGAGAGAGAGTGTGTGAGTTAGTGAGTGAGAGAGAAAGAGAGAGAGTGTGTGTGTGTGTGTCTCTGTGTGATGTGTGTGTACACGTGCTGTGTCCTGGGGCTGGTGGGCAGCTTCAGTGATGTCAATGGAGTGCAGGCGTGTGGAATTAGTGTGTTTGTGTCTGTCTGTGTGTGTGTGTGTGTGTTTGTATGTGAATTAGTGTGTGGACCACAGCAGCTCCTCTTGCGTAACTCCCTACTAGGCACTGGACTCCAGCCCGGACCCGGCTCACATCCGTCAGCGCCACATCAGCTGCCATGCGCCAGATAGGGTGTGTGTGTGTGTGTGTGTGTGTGTGTGTGTGTGTGTGTGTGTGTGTGTGTGTGTGTGTGTGTGTGTGTGTGTGTGTGTGTGTGTGTGTGTGTGTGTGTGTGTGGTGTTTTGTGTGTGTGTGTGTGTCCCAGTGAGCATGTAAGTGTGTCCATGTGCATGCCATGTAGATTTGGTACCCTCTGATAACAGTGTTTGTGTGTGTGTGTGTGTGCCAGTATGTGTGCACCTGCTCAGTACTGTGTGCGTGTGACTGTGTGTGTCAGTGAGTTTGATGCATATGTGATGCAGTGGAAAAGTAGACAGATCAGCAGACAAGAGTTCGGCCTGCAGCGCAGACACACACACACACACAGACACACACAGACACACACACACACACACACAGACACAGACACACACATACACACACTTTGTCTCACACTGATGCTGTCTGAAATGCCGTTTGAATGACAGCAACACTGAAACACTGACAGACAGATCAAATTTCACTAAGAGTTTAACGTTACTGCTTTTTACGACTGTATCTAAACACACACGCACACACACACAAACACACACAGACACACACACATAGACACACACACACACACACACACACACACACACACACATACCTTGTCTGTTCTACAGTTCTACTGTGTGTGGGTACACTGCATTGTGTTGTGATTGCGTTCCTGCAGCGTGTGCATGTGAATACTCTTGACACGACTTCATAATGTCAATGATGCCCGCAGTTTGTGTACATAATTTCACTCAGTGAGCATATACACACACACACACACAGACACACACACACACAGTCTGTCATACACATGCCCACAACAGTCTGCACAGCACAGCTCATGATTATTGGTGTAGTTTGAGACAGTTTACGGTAGCGCAGTCAAATTAGGGCACTTTAGTACAGTTTAGTAGAGTAGAGCAGAGTAGAATAAGATTAGAGTATAACTGAACAGAATTAGAATAGAGTAGAATAAGATTAGAGTATAGCTGAGTAGAATTAGAGTAGAGCTGAGTAGAAATAGAGTAGAGTATAACTAAGTAGAATTAAGGTAGAGTAGTACTGAGCAGAATTAGATTTAGAGTGTAACTGAGTAGAATTAGATTCATAGTAGAGCTGAGTAGAATCAAGTGCTTCATCATCAGTTAAGGTCATCAGTTTAAGGACTTGCTTTTATCAGCATGTTTGAATCTCTTCCTCTTCCCCTCTGTCTTAGTCTCTCTATGTCAATCTCCTCTCCAGTGGTCTCTGTCTTTCCCCCTTGCTCTATATTCATATTCATATTTACAATCCCCCGCTGCTCCATTAGCATGGCTGTGCTCAAACATTGTTTTGCCAAGTTTCCCCATGTGACTGCATGTGTCTGACTGGGCCTATCTCTGTTCTTGGTAATTGGTGTGTGGGTGTGTCAGTACTCAGCTGTGTGCTGTGTCTCCTGTCCATCAGGTGTTGCCGATGTCTCCCTCTTAGGGGAGGTAATCAGGCCCCCTGACTGCTGAGGGGCCTCCTCCCCCAGGGCCCCCTCAGTGGCTGTGGGATCGGGGCTCACTGTTGCATTGCTCTCTATGTCTGTCTGTCTGACCTGACCATCTTACCTGCCAGTCTGGCTTACCTGACCAGCGTACACGTCAGTCCGACTTACCGGTCTGGACCACCGCTCTGCCCTCAGACACCCCAATGAGACCCCCGTACAGAGCGTATGGGGCCAATTTAGCCTCTGCAGCACGAGTTTGGTCCGCTCGATTCCTGCCCTTACCGAGGGCATGGAGGGGGAGAGGAGGGGGGAGAGAGAGAGAGGGAGGGATGGACAGAGAGGGAGAGGGATGAGAGAGAGAGGGAGGGGAAGAGAGAGGGAGGGACAGAGAGAGAGAGAGAGGGACAGAGAGAAAAAGGGAGAGAGGGACAGAGATAGAGAGAGAGCTTGTTTTTCTCCCAGGCGGTGTGCTGTTAGGTTGATACCCGGTGTCTAACTGATGGGGACAAGAATCAGTATTTTCAGCTCAGGCGGTCGATCTGCCTGCTGTTTGTGTGTGTGTGTGTGTCTGAGTGTTTGTCTGTGTGTGTGTGTGTGTGTGTGTGTGTGTGTGTGTTGATCTGTCTGCATTCTTAGCTGGATATTGGGTGGGTGGCTATGCGTCAGTGGACTCAGCGTGACTCCTGTGGGGATGGGGAGCGCCTATGTGTGTGTGTCTGCTGTGGGGATAAGAGAGTGCCTGGATATGTGATGTGTGTGTGTGTGTCTGCTGTGGGGATGGGGAGCGCCTGTATGTGTGTGTGTGTGTGTGTGTGTGTGTGTGTGTGTGTGTGTGTCTGCTGTGGGGATGGGGAGCGTCTGTATGGGTGTGTGTGTGTGTGTGTGTGTGTGTGTGTGTGTCTGCTGTGGGGATGGGGAGCGCCTGTATGGGTGTGTGTGTGTGTGTGTGTGTGTGTGTGTGTGTCTGCTGTGGGGATGGGGAGCGCCTGTATGGGTGTGGATACCATGTCTCTCAGCTCTGAGCATCCCAAAGTAGAAACCACTGGTGCACCATGGGTAATCTGAGGCTTTGTGGGCCACCAATCCGTATCACTTCAGTGGCACTAAATGGCCAAACACTGTGTGTGTGTGTGTGTGTGTGTGTGTGTGTCTGTCTGTCTGTGTGTGTGTGTGTGTGTGTGTGTGTGTGTGTGACTGTGGTGTGTGTCTGTCTGCTGTGGCACTAAATGGCCAAACACTTGCCTGAGCTTCACCCTCTGCGGTAAATATAACTCAAGTTCCGCTGCCAAGCAAGTACAAAAGCACGTCTGTGTCTTCCACCAGGCCATCACATGCTAGATCCAATCTGGCAACCGCACAGAGCAGCAGTTCCCCTCCAGAATAGATCCAATCTGGCAACCGCACAGAGCAGCAGTTCCCCCCCAGACTGCCAGCACCAGACGGCAGGGCCTTCATAGAGACACAATCAGCTCTGGGTGTGTCAGTGGATGGGACTCCTGTGAGTGTGTGTGTGTGTGTGTGTGCGTTTGTGTTTGTGCCTCACTGAACAGGACTCCTGAGAGATTATGTGTGTGTGTGTGTGTGTGTGTCTGTTTGTGCTGGAGCAGAGAGAGGGGGGGGGGGGGGGGGGGGGGGTCTTGAGACTGCTGAAGGAATAATGAAGTGAGTCCAATTAGAAACGTTTGAAAGAGTGAAATGTGATCAAATCAGAGGAGAAAGCTTTGTGCCCCCAGGGAGGAGATGCTGAGGCAGTGCTTTCCTGTTTGCTAGTTTAGACAAGTTTCTCTTGTCTTCTCTCTCTCTCTCATTCTTTCATTCTCTTCTGATAATCAATCTCAACTCTTCAGCACATCTTTGTTTCAACACTCAGGGCCCTATCTTGCCGATCAGAAACGCAAGTAGGACGGCGCCAAGCGCAAGTAGCTGTGTGGGCGGCTCTATGGCGCAGTTGCTATTTTAACGGCGGAAAAAACACACTTGCGTCCAGCGCAAGTGTCAAAAGGGTTGGTCCAAAGGAGGTTACTCAGCCATAGGTGTGGTTTGGGCATAATATGCAATAAACCAATCCGAGCGTCATCTCACATTCCCTTTAAGAGCGAGGAGCGCATAGTCCATAGCGGCTTGTTATTTTGATGGCGAAATTACCTGGTGGAAGACCGGAAAAGTTCACAGCCGAGGAGACCGACGTTACACCAATTTTTTGGCAAGCCATATATAATTACAAGGAAAATAAAGTATTTACCACTTGAGGAAATCATTGTGATATCCATATCCAAGATATTTTAAAAATAGACATACATCCAGCGTAGCCTACACACCAAATGATTCAGGTTAATTGAAGCTGCGTGACATTTGATTTATTGTGGCTTTGTAAAAAGCCGAGAGATAGATATACAGCCGCGGAAAAAATTTCAAAATTATCAGTTTCTCTGGTTTTACTATTTATTGGTATGTGTTAAAGTAAAATGTACATTTTTGATTTATTCTATAACCTACTGGCAACATTCCTACCAAATTTCAAATAAAAATATTGTCATTTAGATCATTTATTTGCAGAAAAATGACAATTGGTCAAAATAGCAAAAAAGATGCAGTGTCTTCAGATCTCGAATAATGCAAAGAAAACAAGCTCATATTCATTTTTAAACTACACAATACTAATGCTTTAACTTAGGAAGAGTTCAGAAATCAATATTTGGTGGAATAACCTTGATTTAAAATCACAACTTTCATGTGTCTTGGCATGCTCTCCACCAGTCTTTCACATTGCCGTTGGGTGACTTTATGCTACTCCTGGCGCAAGAATTCAAGCAGCTCGGCTTCTTTTCATGGCTTGTGACCATCCATCTTCCTCTTGATCACATTTCAGAGTTTTTTTTATGGGATTCAGGTCTCGAAATTGGGCTGGCCATGACAGGGTCCTGATCTGGTGATACTCCATCCACACCTTTACTGGCCTGGCTGTGTGGCATGGAGCATTGCCCTGCTGGAAAAAACACTTCTCAGAGTTGGGGAACATTGTCAGAGCTAAAGGAAGCAAGTTTTTCTTCCGGGACAACGTTGTACTTTGCCTGGCTGAGGTTTGTAAAAGACCATAAGGATTGAACCAAAGCGGACTGGAGGGTCTCCTAGTTCGTCTTCTCTGATGAGTCCAATTTTCAGCTTTGCCCAAAATGGTCGTCTGATGGTTAGACGGAGACCTGGAGAGGCCTACAAGCCACAGAGTCTTGCACCTACTGTGAAATTGGACTCATCAGAGAAGACGAACTAGGAGACCCTCCAGTCGGCTTTGGTTCAATCCTTATGGTCTTTTACAAACCTCAGCCAGGCAAAGTACAACGTTGTCCCGGAAGAAAAACTTGCTTCCTTTTGCTCTGACAATGTTCCCCAACTCTGAGAAGTGTTTTTTCCAGCAGGGCAATGCTCCATGCCACATAGCCAGGCCAGTAAAGGTGTGGATGGAGTATCACCAGATCAGGACCCTGTCATGGCCAGCCCAATTTCGAGACCTGAATCCCATAAAAAAACTCTGAAATGTGATCAAGAGGAAGATGGATGGTCACAAGCCATGAAAAGAAGCCGAGCTGCTTGAATTCTTGCGCCAGGAGTAGCATAAAGTCACCCAACGGCAATGTGAAAGACTGGTGGAGAGCATGCCAAGACACATGAAAGTTGTGATTTTAAATCAAGGTTATTCCACCAAATATTGATTTCTGAACTCTTCCTAAGTTAAAGCATTAGTATTGTGTAGTTTAAAAATGAATATGAGCTTGTTTTCTTTGCATTATTCGAGATCTGAAGACACTGCATCTTTTTTGCTATTTTGACCAATTGTCATTATTCTGCAAATAAATGATCTAAATGACAATATTTTTATTTGAAATTTGGTAGGAATGTTGCCAGTAGGTTATAGAATAAAACAAAAATGTACATTTTACTTTAACACATACCAATAAATAGTAAAACCAAAGAAACTGATAATTTTGAAGTGGTCTCTTAATTTTTTCCGCGGCTGTATATGGGGATGCGAGAAACCCTCCAAAAGTAAGCAAAGTCAAGCAAGCATGTCAAGATATTGCCGTGATTGTTTCTGCAACGGGGCACCCGAAAACGTTGCCGAAAACGCTATAATGACGTCCGGAGACGTGGGACATCCAAGCTGGAAGGTAACACACGTTCTCGTGGCTTCACGGGAGGTGGATCCCTATACATGTCTATGGGTGGATCTGCCTCGACCCAGGATCTGACGGCAGCAGAGGACATCGCCATGCACGTCTACCCTCACGCCTGAGAGCGTACAGGGATTTGGGGGCATGGAAATCGGCACCCAAGCCAGTGCACCAGCTGACCAAACCCAAGGTACATAAATAAAGTCCACATACACAGAGATGAGTTTACAAGATTTATAATAATACTGGCATTAAATAAATGCAACAAAGCCATACAATAAATCAAATGTCACGCAGCTTCAAAAGTAAGCAAAGTCAAGCAAGCATGTCAAGATATTGCCGTGATTGTTTCTGCAACGGGGCACCCGAAAACGTTGCCGAAAACGCTATAATGACGTCCGGAGACGTGGGACATCCAAGCTGGAAGGTAACACACGTTCTCGTGGCTTCACGGGAGGTGGATCCCTATACATGTCTATGGGTGGATCTGCCTCGACCCAGGATCTGACGGCAGCAGAGGACATCCCCATGCACGTCTACCCTCACGCCTGAGAGCGTACAGGGATTTGGGGGCATGGAAATCGGCACCCAAGCCAGTGCACCAGCTGACCAAACCCAAGGTACATAAATAAAGTCCACATACACAGAGATGAGTTTACAAGATTTATAATAATACTGGCATTAAATAAATGCAACAAAGCCATACAATAAATCAAATGTCACGCAGCTTCAATTAACCTGAATCATTTGGGTCAATTGTGTACGCTAGATGTATGCCTAGTTTTAAAATGTCTTGGATACGGATATCACAATGATTTCCTCATGTGGTAAATACTTTATTTTCCTTGTAATTATATATGGCTTGCCAAACAATTGGTGTAAATCTCTCGTGAAGACGACAGAAGTAAAGTGTGGCCTATAGGTCCTATACTGTGCGGGCAAGCACATGCGCCCTTAAAATAGCGTTCTGAATAAGCACGCGTTACAGACTTTAGACATTGCGCCTCTGACATTAGACCAGCTTTTTTGTGGTCAATGGCGCACGGCGCACGGCGTTGTTTTGAAACTGCAAAATACCACTTGCGCCAGAGAAACGCCTTCTCTGTTCTGCCCCGCCCATGTCGACGCAAGTTAATTTCGAAGCGCGCCTCTGGAGGGAAAATCGCGCTGTGCGCCGGGTGCAAGATAGGAATGATACATGCGTCGGTGACAATGTCAATTGCGCTGGGTGCAAGATAGGGCCCTCAGTATGTGAACACTGGCACACTGTGTGTGTGTGTGTGTGTGTGTGTGGTTGTGTGTTTGATTTGTTGTAATGTCTGTCAAGCGAATGTGTGTGTGTGTGTCTGTTAGTGTGTGTGTGTGTGTATGTGTGTTTTGGTTGTAATGTCTGTAAAGCGACTGCCAAACTCAGATACTTGATGATTTAGTGTAATTGTGTTTGATTGTTTGTTGTTTAAGCCTGTGTGTTTATATGGGTTTGGCAAAGATGATGGAAAGTGTTTGTGTGTGTATGTGTGTGTGCGTGTGTGTGTCTGTATTACAAAATGGTGTGTGTGTGTGTGTGTGTGTGTGTGTGTGTGTGTGTGTGTGTGTGTGTAAAACGGAGAGCTTAAGTAGTTGACATCTCTGTGATAAAATGCTCATCTCAATCTGTGTTTGCCTGGAGAAGGTTCCATTTACATAATAATATCCAGTGATTGCAGGGTTGTCCTGTTAAAGTCGCAATGCATCTAATCTAAGCCATCTTTCCACAAGAACACTGCAGGCTAACATATCTGTTATTAATACCGCAAATTAGAGAGAGAGAGAGAGAGAGAGAGAGAGAGAGAGAGATAGAGAGTGTGTGTGTGTATGAGTGTGTGTCTGGATATTGCGTGTAGAAATGGGCTCTTTGTGTCCTTGAGTGTGCTGGCGTGAGTTAGTGTGTGTGTGTGAGAGAGAGAGAGAGAGAGTGTGTGCTTGTGTGAGTGGGCGTGAGTAATTGTGAAAGAGAAAGAGTGCTTGTGTGTGTGTGTGTGTGTATGGTGTGTGTGAACGTGTGTGTGTGTGTGCATGGTTATGTGTGTGTGTGTGTGTGTGTGTGTGTGTGTGTATGACCTAGGTGTCCTTCAGAGCTGATTGCAGTGAAACTGTGATGTGACCGTCAGGGTTTAATCATCTCTATGACGATGATGAGGCATCATCACCACGGTGATACGGAGATCTTGACCCTCGGCTCTGATCCTGGGACAGTAATTGCTGCGGCAACACTGAGCTCAGGGTGAAGGAGAGGGCCGAGTCACCTGTGTGTGTGTGAGTGTGAGTGAGTGAGTGTGAGTGTGTGAGTGAGTGAGTGAGTGTGATTGTGAGTGTGAGTGTGAGTGTGAGTGTGTGTGTGTGTGTGTGTGTGTGTGTGTGTGTGTGTGTGTGTGTGTGTGAGTGAGTGTATGTGTGTGTGTGTGTGTGTGTGTGTGTGAGAGTGAGTGAGTGTGTGAGTGAGTAAATGTGTGAGTGTGTGAGTGTGTGAGTGGGTGAGTGAGTAAATGTGTGAGTGTGTGAGTGAGTGAGTGTAGGTATATGGTTGTGAAATGAGTGTAAGTAACTGAATGACCATTAGACTTTGTTCAATAGCTTCAGTATATACTGTACGTGTGTATGAGTGTAGAGTCGTTCAATGGCTTCAGTATATACGTGTGTATGAGTGCAGAGTCGTTCAATGGCTTCAGTATATACGTATGTAAGAGTGTAGAGTTTGTTTAATGGCTTCAGTATATATGTGTGTAAGTATAGTTTATGAGTGGGAAAGGGCATGATATAAATGGACATGAAGGCATAGTGGGGTCTTATTAATGGCAGGCGTACCATGTTAATGCATGAAGAGAAGTAAGTGGTGCAATCATATGTTACGATCTGCAGTAGTATGGAAGAGGGCAGCAGGGATGTGTGTGTGTGTGTGTGTGTGTGTGTGTGTGTGTGTGTGTGTGTGTGTGTGTGTGTGTGTGTGTGTGTGGCAGAGGCCAGCAGGCATGGGTTTTTTATGTGTATGTGTGTGATCATGCAAACAAATTCTCTGTGTGCTCACTGATGTGTATGTGTGTGTGCTGAAGTGTGATCGCTTTCATGTGTGCATGCATGTGTGTGTTGACATGTTTTGTGAGGGTACATGGATGTGTGTGTGGAGGAAGACAGTATGTCTGTATGTGTGCATGTGTGAGCCTATGTGTTTTTGTATGGACATGAATGTGTGTGTGTGTGTGTGTGTGTGTGTGTGTGTGTGTGTGTGTGACGAGGGATGGGTTTGAGGGAGGAGCAAGAGGGGGAACAGAAGATGAAAACAACACAAGCGATGATAAAAAAGGAATAGCCTGATGACATCCTGCTTCACAGATCATTTCTGCTCTTGGACATTCTCTGTCTTTCCCTCTCTCTGTCTCTCTCTCTCTCCCTGTCCCACTGTCTCTCTCTGTCTTTCTCCTTCTGTCTCTCTCTCTCCCTCTCGCTCTCCCTGTCCCTCTGTCTCTCTCTCTCTCTCCCTCTGTCTCTCTCTCTCACCTTCTGTCTCTCTCTCTCTCACTCCCCCTCTGTCTCTCTCTCTCCCTCTCGCTCTCCCTGTCTCTCTCTCTCTCCCTCTCACTCTCCTTCTGTCTCTCTCCCTCTCCCTCTCTCTCTCCCTGTGTCTCTCGCCATGATCAGTCAGCTGTAATGATAAACCCTATAGCCTCTCCTCATTCCAGATAATCAGGAGATGGAACTGAAAGAGCACTTCACTGACACCATGATAACTGTGACCTCATGAGCGCTTTACTGTCAGGATGGGGGGGTGAGGAAGGAGAGGAAGAAAGGAGGGATGAGGGAGGAGATGAAGACTGGAGGGATTGGGGGATGAGAGATGAGTAAAAGACAGGAGTGATGGGGGATGAGAGATGAGTAAAAGACTGGCGAGATGGGGGGATTAGAGATTGTGTGTGTATTTACTTCAATCGTTGTGTCTGTGTGTGTGTGTGTTTGAGTGTGTACATATCATGTAACTATATGTTTGTGATTAGAGAGTATTTATGTGCATCTAAGTGCGTGTGTGTGTGAGACAGAATGAGGAAGAGAAAGAGAGAGTCTGTGTATGCATGAGAGAGAAGGTAAGTGTGTGTGTGTGTGTGTGTGTGTGTGTCTCTGCATGTTCCTAATCACAATCACAAACATATAGTTACATGATATGTACACACTCAAACACACACACACACAGACACAACGATTGAAGTAAATACACACACACACACACAACACATGAAGATTGAGGTAAATACACACACACAAAAATTGATGTAAATACACACACACACACACTCTCTCACACACACACACACACACATGAAGATGGAAGTATATACACACACACTCCCCGGGGCAGTGCGGGCAGGATGAGTGCTTGATGAGTGGAGTGGATAATGCTATGGCAGAACTCAGAGGAGCACAAGCCTCTCAGGGGACAGCCTGTTTACCTGAAGAGAAATCTGCTCTGGGGAATTCCACCTTGTCCCTGTGCGCGCGCACACACACACACACACACACACACACACACACACACACACACACACACACACCCACACACACAGACACACAGACACACACACACACACACACACACACACACCCACATACACAGACACACACACACACACACACACACACACACACACACACACACACACACACAGACACACCTGAACACAGGCTTCAGAGGGGTGGTTAACATGCAAGCACACTGAGACATAAAATCACACACACTGACACACACACACTCACACACACTAACTGACACACACACACACACACACACACACACACACACACACCCTCACAGGCCTCAGTGGAGTGGTGATCACACTGTTCTAATGTGTAGATGACTCAGCTCTGATGTGACAGGCTCTCTCAGCCTAGTTTATAGTCTGTGTTTAATAGGGTCATTGGCCCACTGTGTGATTATGTTCTCATTGTTGCTAATGTAGGCCTGAAGAATGGAGCTGTTGTTAAGGGCCTGACCTCAGCTGGCAGAGGCAGGTCTCAGATCAGATTCAGAAACATCAGATTCAGAAACATCAGGCTTCACACATCGAATTCAGGAACATCAGGTCTTAAGAAAAACCTCTCTGGAACCTCAAGACTATGGAATTGCACCCTCAGACGTCAGGCGAAACGCCTCAGATGAAATGGATTTATTTGCGGATTTTTCTAAAGATTTAAAAATAGAATTGGCCGAGGAAGAATAGGCCTAATGCATTACATGTTTATGGGCACCAACGCAGGATAGTTAAGTGGAATGCAGAGTTGCTTCTCCAAGGCTAATTTGGCATGAGAATCTGTGAAATTGACCGAAACAAGTGTTAATATTTGAATAACTTGGTTAGCCTAGCTAGCTAATGCTAGCTTAGGAAGCTAGATACACGGTTGGCAGTATCTATTGCAACATGGCTGATGTGTGGACTATATTGTGTTAAAAGGTTGTTTTAACTAAAACCAGTTGTGTTAGCTACTTAATCATTCATTTATCAATATATAGAAATGACACATCTGCATTTAAAAAGTAACCTCAGCTAGTTTAGCTAGATTGCATCCAGGCTGTAAAGACAGGTAACTGCATGGGCTGAAATTCAGTCACTGATACCACTTGGCTCAAAATGATCCAGATCACTTGGGGGCTCTTGCTCTCCTCAATCCTCCCTGTTTCGTCTGAGGCCATTTTGTCTGAAGCCGTTTCATCTGAGGCGTTTCGCCTGATGTCCGATGGTGCAAATTCCACAGACTTGACAGAGGATTTCCTGAAACCT
>NC_137916.1:2927500-2930000 GCF_963457725.1 Sprattus sprattus | reverse complement strand
CGCAAAACATCTGCAGAAGTTCTGTACTGAAACTAAATTAATTATATCAAGTAAAGTTTTTTTTGCCTGATACAAGTTTTACCTATGTAAGTGAAGCTTGGCACACAACTTCCTGGCTAGACCATATTGTGACAACAGCCGATGCTCATGACTCACTGGAAAGTATAGAGATATGTTATGGACTGGCCACCACTGATCACATACCAGTTGCTATGCTGCTAAATGTTGAGAGTGTACCCCTGCTGGCCAACAATGGTAATGCTGCTCCCTCAAAAAAACTGGACTGGTCAAAATTGACCAAAGAGGATATGCACAGATATTCTTTATTAACTGATAGCTTACTCAGTGATGTTGAATTGCCTAGGGATGCCCTTATGTGCACGGATATGAGCTGCAAGGATAAACATCATACTGAAAAGCTCTGTGCCATGTATGATGATATTGTCAAATGTCTTTATACTTCCAGTGAACCTTTTATTAATTACAAGAGGAAGGTCCCTAACATACGGCCTGGCTGGAATGAGTTTGTGTCTGAGCAACATGCTGCTGCTAGAGAGGCCTTTAGACTCTGGTCAGAGGCAGGCAGACCCAGACAGGGAGTGTTGCTTGAAAACAAAAAACTCACAAATGCTAGTTTTAAATGCACTTCGTTTTATTAAGAAAAATGAAAACACAATGAGAGCAGACTCGCTGGCCAGAAAGATGCAGAATAACAATCTTACTGACTTCTGGAAGGAGATCAAGATCATAAATAATAACAGAACTCCCCTCCCTTCTGATATCGAGGGGATTAGTTGTCCAGAGAAGATTGCTGATCTCTGGCGAGAGCATTACAGTAAACTATTTAATTGTGTTAAAAGTAACACCGTTAGAATTGATAATGAATGTAAAGGTCTCTCAGCAGACATGATAGCTAGATCAGTAGATATCTATGATTCCATCTGTTACGCCCCTCTACACCCCTACTGGCTTTGCAGTGGCAGTGCAACAGTTTTTAGGTGGTGAATGGGCATAATTAGCCTGATTGTCCACACCTGGGGAGGTGTGGATAAAAGCCATGAGGTTCACCTTCAGAGGGGGCCGTGCATTTACACCATGCTTCGGAGGCTGGTGCTCAGCATGTGATTGGTGCTGGTGCTTGGCACTATATATTTTACTCTATGTTTGTGTGTTATAGATAATAAATGCTATTTTTGTAGAACTCTGTGGTCTGTCTCCAATTTATGTTGCGGCTCACGAGCCGGGTCGTAACATAATTGGGGGCTTGTCCGAGATTTTTGAACCTTTTGTTGTGGAGACCAGACTGCAGAGTTTAGCATAGGGTAAGTAAATAGGCACTGTGTTGAGAACTCTCCTAGTTAGGGTGCTTCAGCTGGGTAGCTGTGCTGCCCTTCCATCGGAGCACTTGTTTATTATTTTGCTTTGTTGTTTTGTTTATTGTTTTTCGTGGTTATCCTGGGTGGGGGTACGCTTCGGAGCTAGGCAGTGGGCTATATCTGTGGTCTGCTGTCTACTCACGAGTTCAGCGTTCAAAGTCGCCTCGAGCCCGGTACACCACTGAAGACTAGAGAGGTATAGTTTAGTTTTTTTTCATGGGTAGATTGAGAGTTGCTCAATACATTTAGAACCAGTGACACTTGAGTTTGTTAGTAGCTGTTTGTTTTCCATAGCTGTTTGTATCTGGCTTGTGGTAAGCCTATGTAGTGTATGAGCATGGGGCTCATAAACTACTGTCTTCTGATGGGTTTGGGGTTCATGGCAGGATATACCTTAAGTGTGCAACCCTGTGTGTTAAGTGTTGCGGCTGTGTGTGTGGACTTGTCCATTTCGTGCCGTTAGATTACCTAGATGTGAATGTTCATGAGGTGAGTTGTGTTTTCAGTGACAATTAAGTGTTGTGGAGATGTCTGCCCCATTGTGAATCACAGGTGAATGTTATTAGCCAGGTGAAGGCAATAATGTGTGTGTGTGTGGTAGTGAGCCACACTAGTTGTGATTGTGGGTGTGGTTTTCCAATCTTGATTGGTCATGTGTGTGTGTGTGTGTTTGTGCTGCATTGAGCTCAAAAGATTCTAGTAACATGTTGTGGTATGGGACCACTGTGTGTGTGACCTTTTTGTTGTGGTGACAACAGTGCACTTTTGTTGGGATTGTGTGTTGCTACTGTGGTAGTAGTAACTGTGTGAATAATCCGTTTTGTGACTGTTGTGCTCCACTGTGTGGGTCATATGTTGCTAGTTTTGTGTGTTCAAGTGCAGCTTGTGTTTGAACCTCTTGTGCATGGTCATGTGTAAAGATATGTATGGTTGTTGGGCTAAGTCCACTTAGAACTAATTGGTGAGAGGATCTGGTTCTGTGGCTGTGGTTGTGTGCCTCGTTGTAGAGTGTTTTTGTCTGTGCGTGGAAATATGTACATTTTTAAAAGTCTATATGACTAGTGGCTCAGGGTGCGTGTTGCAGGAGATGCAATTAAGGGCATCTGTGGCAGGAGCTGTGCTTC
>NC_137916.1:2887500-2922500 GCF_963457725.1 Sprattus sprattus | reverse complement strand
CATCCACTGTACATTACACATCCCTTCTTTGTATGTTGGCTGTGAAAGCGGCGTGGTTTCGGTAGCTCAAATAAAACGGTCTCTGCAGCCGGATCTCGCTTTTCTAGCGGAACGCAGGGCAGAATGGAGCTCGAAAATGAACCATGCATGGCTTTCTTCTGTCAGCGTGATTGGTAGAAACGAGACGTGAATCCCCATTTTGCCGTGTATGGCCCTGGTTTCACGGTTTAAACGTTAAAATCAGTTAAACTCAATTAATTCCTGGACAATACACCGTCTGTTTACCATGCTACGGTAGGAAGTGTATGGTATTGTCTGATATGGACCGCCCTTTGTGAAATAGAAAGTAACGGCCAGGTAAGCCACCTTGCCCTCTTAATACGCATATGGGTTAGCCAGGACACCGTTATTTAACGTTTGCAAACATACTTGCTGTTTCACAAAAGCACATACTTAGAAGCGGCTAATGTTTGCATTCCACCGCCAATGTAGCCTAAACATAATCTTACTCCATAATGTCAAGACTCGTGTCGCTTTTCACATAATCGACATCATGTCAAAGATCTGCGGTTGAGCAGGGTTTGGGTGGATACAGTTTCATTGTCATCAGCAGCCAGACAGACTATTATTGAATCTGATACCAAAGACTTCCCTGGCCTCCGTGGAATGTCTATTGCAACACTGCAGAGATTGCTGCTGGGTCGATAATCGTCAAAGACGTCGACATTTAAACGCGATGCCTCTGGACTCTTGGTCGTGTGTAGACTAGACTACCATTCCCCTGCTGGAGCGGCTAGGCTACGTGTCTTTTTTTCCTAGAGAACCGCCAGCCTCACGCACCCGCGACCCCCTCCAACACACCCCCTCGCTCCTCGTTCCTCTCTTTTCAAAGGACGTTCTTTTCATTCATAATCCATTACTCACCCGGCACTGCACAGCACAGGCGGACCGGAGAGGGCTGCCCTTCGTGGCTCTCAAAGCCACACAACACTACCACCTCCGGCTGTTACTCACTAGAACTGAGCGCAGAGCGGGATTGTGGAGAGCTGGTTATTAACGGCGTGTTGTTATATGTGTCATAACGATGTAGGCAGGTTGCGATAATCTGTTGTGTGACCTTGTGGGGGTCCCTGCTCTGCCTCTCCTTCCGGCCCGATTTGACTGCTGTCCCTTTCCTGAAACGTGGGAATGTCGTAACCCGCGGTCAGACTTCTCCGACCCAGACTGCATGGTCTCGAGTGAGTCAGGGCTGTGGGAGCTGCCATTACGGCATCCACAAATTCAGAAAAAACCTACTCTCTCTCTCTCTCTCTCTCTCTCTCTCTTAGAAAAAAACCCTCTCCCTCCATACACACACACACACACACACACACACACACACACACACACACACGCCCCCCCCCCCCCCCCCCAACACACACACACACACACCTCTCCCCTGAAGCGGAGGATTGGGGATGATTTAGAGATATGGATCCGGTGGTGTGTTTATGTCTGGAGGCTGTAAGAGCCTTGTTACTCTCTTCAGGCTTATGCTGGTAACTGTTTATCCATTACAGTGTGTTAGTTAGTATGTTACTACTGCACGCTCTACCGTTGTACGTAGTTAGTATGTTACGACTGCATGCCCTACCATTGTGCGTAAAAAAAAAATGTGTTTATTGATCAAACCACAAAGCATATTACAAACACTATAGGGATTGACGTAGAGAGGGGGTGGTTTGATATTTTTCTTATTTTTTAAAACACTAAACACACAAATGTTATACCTGCCACCCATCCAACCACCCCCACCTATCCACCCCATTTGTATCCTATTGAGTACAACACACAAATCTAAAAGCGATAAGTGTACAAAAAAATTCTAGATGCAGAAATGACTTTTAATCTTTTAAACAGGAACTTTTGTCTGGTGGTCTAGAACTCTTACAGTGTAGCTGTATCTGATGTTTGGCAATAAGAGCAGCAAATGCGACCAAAGAGGAGATGATTGAGAACAGTGAAGAAGATCATAAATTGAAGAAATACTGGGGGGGGGGGGGCGGGGGACATTATGTTTTCTAAAAAAGTTTTTTTGAGGCTGTTTTTGAAAGGATGTGAAATGAGTTCTTGCTTAATTACCCAATTGAAACTATCCAAATAGACCATGGTTTGGAACACCAAATTTAGTAACAAGGTTATCGAAACTTCCAAATGACACCTCTAAATACAGGTTACAACAGTAAAGAGGCCAGCTGCAGAGAAAACTCCACCAGGTAACCGTCTGGTCCAGGGGTTGGATTGCTCTGCATTAGAGATATGCAGGAGGTTCTTCCATCCTCAGTGGCTCATCTAGGGTTACTGCCAATTATTTTCTTATTGATGGAATGTCTAAATTATTAAGAAAAGATTCCATAAAAGAGGTGTCAAGAGGGAGGTTGCGATTTGTAGAGGTTGTGTGTGTGTGTAACATCTGTTGGCTCCCTTTTTGCCCTCAGGGCATGAGGTGTGTGTGTGTGTGTGTAGTGTCTGCTGCCATCATCCTTTGAAGCTCCCCGAATTTACCCTGACAGCCATGTGTAGTCCTCTACTCTATGTGTGTATCTAGTGGGTGTGTGTGTGTGTGTGTGTGTCTAGTGTGCCGTCCTAAAGAGACTACAGTTGGCCTGCACTAGGAGCTATGAGCTGGAACAGCAGACAGAGGGGAAAACTGTGTGTGTGTGTGTGTGTGTGTGTGTGATTGAGGGTGATGCATGCTGAGTGACTACAGAGTCTGGTCTTATACACAGAAACATCACCTGGACCTGATGACAGTGTGCAGAGCAGTGTGTGTGTGTGTGTGTGTGTGTGTGTAGTGACAGTAGTAGGTTGTCTGCTCGCTCCTACCAGTGGTATTCTCTCAGAGGGAGGAAGTGTCCTGTCGTTTCCTCCATAGTGCTGCTGGGACACTGATAACTTATAATGGTGTACAGAGGAAGGCAGACTGAACTGATGGATTACACACACTATATAGCAATATAAATCTTATTTATTTATTATTATTTATACAATCTATAAATCTTCTTGAATTGCTGAAAAGAAAAGCTGGCAGGTCTAAATGAAAACGGAAAGTGAAACAATGTATGTTTACGCCACGTCACATTCTGATCATATACATTTATGAAATCTATCCATACATGAACAGTATAAGGAGGGGGGTGGTAAAGCTGGTATTGTGACTAGCTCCAGTGATTTAGTGATTTCTCTGCTCTTTTTCCTGTCCTGCTCCGATGCCGTATGAGTCACTGGTGAGTTCCTATCAAACTCATCGCCTGCGTCTGATTGGACCTAGTGGTTTGGCTCATATTGAGTTTGACAAATGGCCTCCGACAGACTGATTAGACGGCCAGAGCTGAGAGAGGGCCAGAGCTGAGGGAGGGCCAGAGCTGAGAGAGGGCCAGAGCTGAGAGAGGGCCAGAGCTGAGAGAGGGCCAGAGCTGAGAGAGGGCCAGAGCTGAGAGAGCTGAGAGAGGGCCAGAGCTGAGAGAGGGCCAGAGCTGAGAGAGGGCCAGAGCTGAGAGAGGGCCAGAGAGGGTCAGAGCTGAGAGAGGGCCAGAGCTGAGAGAGCTGAGAGAGGGCCAGAGCTGAGAGAGGGCCAGAGCTGAGAGAGGGCCAGAGAGGGTCAGAGCTGAGAGAGGGCCAGAGCTGAGAGAGGGCCAGAGGGCCAGAGCTGAGGGAGGGCCAGAGCTGAGAGAGGGCCAGAGCTGAGAGAGGGCCAGAGCTGAGGGAGGGCCAGAGGGCCAGAGCTGAGGGAGGGCCAGAGCTGAGAGAGGGCCAGAGCTGAGGGAGGGCCAGAGCTGAGAGAGGGCCAGAGGGCCAGAGCTGAGAGAGGGCCAGAGGGCCAGAGCTGAGGGAGGGCCAGAGCTGAGAGAGGGCCAGAGCTGAGGGAGGGCCAGAGCTGAGTTGTTGCTACTCTTTGGAATCCAGCTGTGAAGCTCTGAGGGAGGGGCATGGAGTGTAAGGTCTGTGCTCTGTCCCTGTCTTGTTTCCCTATGTATCCCTTGTGTTCTCACGTGTTTCTTCATTTGTGTTTGTTTACCCTTGTCTCCTCGTGTCTGTCTCCTCACGCCCTCCCCTTGTTATTGTGCTTGTGCTGGTTATTAGTTTGTCTCCCTTGTGTGTCATGTGATCTTGGTTCCTTGTCTAGTCTTTGTGCTTCCTTGTTCCCATCATGTGCTTTTCACCATGTGCTTCCCTGTGTTTGTTTGTGTATACCATGTGCCCTCATTGCTGTCATTGTCTCCCCCGCCTTGATTGTTCTCACCTGTCCCTTGTTATCTGCTCCTGTTAATTCCCTTGTTTAGTCCACCTGTGTCTCATTGTCTGCCCGCCTTGATTGTCTTCACCTGTCCCTTGTTATCTGTTGTGTATATATACTCCTTGTGTTCTTGTCTCGTTGCTGGATCATCATAAATGTCGCGTGTTTGTTTCCCAGTGTTCCCAGTGTTCCCAGTGTTCCCAGTGTTCCCAGTGTTCTCAGTGTTTTTCGAGTGTTCCTCCGTGTTCACAGTATTATTTGATATTTCTCGTGTTGCTGACCCTGGACTGTTTTCGACTTCTCTATTGCCTTTGCCCTTTTGGATTGTTTGCCTGCCATTGGACTGCTTAACCGTGTATGGAACCCTGGACAGTAAAACGTTTATTCTTCATTCTACCCCTTGTGTCTGAGTCGTGCGTTTGAGTTCAACACCCCACTCCAATTCGTAATATGGAGTTGGTGCTTCGCTTTGGTATCCAGCTGTGATGCTCTCTTAAAGCCTAGTTTACATGGAGTGGAGTTTGTCTGCGTCCGAGCTGAAACTAATACAAATAGCCCTATCATTTAGACGAACACTCTCTATCCGCACGCGGTATCTGCAACGATTCGAATTGGGGGTAGAAAGTGAGTAGATCTGAATTGGTACGGGGGCTAGTGTTTGTGTGCACGGATTCACACAACCTGATGACGTCATTGTCCCACGTGATCGCATCGCGATCTCCAACCAATATATATAACACTTGTTGTCTCTCTACATCTCACTCATGGTGTGACTCGAACTCACTCTCATTAATCCAGCCTACTGATTTTTTGTTCATAAATGAATGTAGAATGGTCGGAGCAAAGCCTCATGGGAAATGGGATGAAGGCTTTGCGGTTAGGCTAAACGTTGCTAATTGTAGCTTGTCTACGGGCTGTTCTCAATCGGATGGGTTCGTCTTTACGCAAATCTCTCGTTACCAGGCTACGTCCTTACGCAATTAAAAGATTCGATTCGTGTGAAAAATGAACCCGATTCAGTGAATCTAGGCTCCGTGTAAACTTGGCATAAAACGAGAGTCTAGATCTGTCTTTGGATACCAGATAGTAGATCTCTTAAAGGAAAAATCTAAACGAGAAGAACAAGGATATATCTTAAAATGGTTTTGTTACTTCTCATTGTAATTGTTTTAAAGCTGGACGTCATCTTAAAAGTAGGATTTTAGACCTGTCTTTTAACCTAGACATTAGATATTTTTTATTCACTTTTTGATCCAGCCATGTTTGCCTTTAGAACATCAGATCCTTCAAAGGTTTCACTTTAACACAGGACACGAGATCCTTTTCAAAGAAGGGTTTTGGATCTGTATTTAAAAGAGGACATGATATCCTTTAAAGAGGATTTTAAACAGGATTGTAGTTTTAAAGGGGATGTCCTGCTTCAGGCTCATCACACACACACACACACACACACACACACACACACACACACACACACACACACACACACACACACACACACACACACTAGAATACCACAACAGCTGGTTACAGTGGCAGTCACACGAACTTCCTCCCTAAAGTGTGTGTGTGTGGGTGTGTGTGTGAATGTATTATTAAGTGTTATGTGATGTGTGTGTGTGTAATTAGTGGGAGATGAAGTTCTAGGGGCACGCTTGAGGAGGTCCTCAGTAATGAACTCTGTTCTTCATTCTGGTTTGTGATCAGGAGAACCCTGTCGGCTCCGTCTGCCTTCATTACTATAGTGACCTCTCCCTGATGCCATAACTGGTGCAGTTATTTAACACACACACACACACACACACACACACACACACACACACACACACACACACACAAACACACTTACACTGCTCTGTTCTGGTAGGAACAACCCTCAGTAAAGCAATCAGATGCATAGATCAGCTGAATTGCCCATTTACGGAGGATAGATATTGATTTTCATTTGTCCCCTTATTGAAGAGGATCAACTGGAATGTGAGTTCTAAAAGCAACCTGAATCTCAGTTCTAGTGAAGCCCTAGTTCCCTCCCTCTCTCTCACTCACAGGAAGCTGAGCCTCCCGTGTGCCACACACACACACACACACACACACACAAACACACACTCCCCTGTGCCTCATAATATACCTTTCTCCAGAACTCATCTTCCTCATTATCTTCATCATCCACTGTTAGTGGACTAGTAGGAGGAAGACACACACACACACATACTTTTGCACACGCACACACACACTCCCTCTCTCACACGCACACACACACTCTCTCACACAGACAAACACTCTCTCACACACACACACACACTCTCACACACACAAACAAGGCTGTGGGGTGGGTTGGAGGAATGACCTAGTTCTGTGGTTCATTGTTTTTTATTTATGCAATGCAGAATGGGTAATCAGAAAACATGGACAGTAGCCTATCTTGCAGCAGGGGAAATACACACACATACTCTTACACACACACATACACACACACACACACCCACACTGACAAACACCCAGTGGCGGAACTACCATTGAGGCGAACTAGGCAACTGCCTTAGGCCCCCACCTAGCAGAAAGCCCACGATAAAAAAAAAAAAATCACCCTAGTTAGTTCAGGACTCCGGAGCTGCATGAAAGTATATTTATTAGACAGACAAACAAAGACAATTGCAATTGGGCTCCCCTACCAGCCGAGGCTGACAGTGAAGGCCCTGATAAACCCTTCGCACGGGGTTTATATAGTAAGAAGTTTGGCTTTCAGCAGGGATGATCACGTGGTGGATTTCTCACGTCCGAGGCTCCCTGTCTTGCAAGGGTGGCAGTTTTGCACAAGGTCGGAAGAAGCACAGTTCCTTTCTTATCTCCTCTGGTCTAAACATGCTCTTGTTCATATGCAGACTTAGTGGCACCTAATATTCTAGTTACACACACACAGAGAAAAGCTGTGCTCCTTCTTTCATAAGCACATAATTCATACAAGGAATATATTAATACAAGGCACTTGATTATTAATGACCTTAGAATATAATAGTGTTTGGAAATTATCTCTATCAATAAGTGTATGGGTATTTTGCATAGATTGAGCGGGCAACGCGCCGTATATTAAGAGGGCCGCTCTGACAGACAACTCCCGGGCCACTTTTTTCCCCCAGTCCGCCTCTGCTTTGAGGTGGCCCTTTTTTTTTTTTTTGCATTAAAAGGACGGATGAAGAGGGCCCCTGGCTATGTTCGCCTTAGGCCCCCAAATGACTAGGTCCGCCACTGCAAACACCCACACACACATACACACACAGCACACCTTTGTTAGGGGGTCCTACCCTCGGCAAATAGTCCCCTAGGGGTGCTTTAAGCAAAGACCTGTTTCTGCAGGGCCAGGCTTGGGCCAGTGTGTTTAACACAGACTCATCATACAGTACCAAAATCATCATGGCCGATTGAAGATGGTGTAGTCTATAGTGTGTGTGTGTGTGTGTGTGTGTGTGTGTGTGTGTGTGTGTGTGTGTGTGTGTGTGTGTGTGTGTGTGTGTGTGTGTGTGTGTGCGTGCGTGCGTGTGCGTGTGCGTGTGTGTGTGTGTGTGTGTGTTTGTGTGTGCGTGCATTTATACTCTACATGACCTTTACATGAGAGCCAATGTGTTTGTGTGCTTGTCTGTTTGCATGCTATACATATTATGTGCTTGAGGGAACATGTGTTTGTGTGTGTTCCGAGTACTGTGCTCTCCACAGAGACCATCTGTTCATAAAAATGTTCATGCACAGTTAAGTGTTGTTCAGGAGGCCGTCTCCGAGGCGACCTACCCAGTGAACCGCTCAGCTGATTGGCCAGGCCTTGCCCAGAGGATCCTTTATGAAGCATTATAACCCCACCTCATCACTCATAGACAACACACTTTATGAAGCATTATAACCCACCTCATCACTCAAACACAACACACTTTATGAAGCATTATAACCCACCTCATCACTCACACACAACACACTTTATGAAGCATTATAACCCACCTCATCACTCAAACACAACACACTTTATGAAGCATTATAACCCACCTCATCACTCAAACACAACACACTTTATGAAGCATTTTAACCCACCTCATCACTCATAGACAACACACTTTATGAAGCATTATAACCCACCTCATCACTCAAACACAACACACTTTATGAAGCATTATAACCCACCTCATCACTCAAACACAACACACTTTATGAAGCATTTTAACCCACCTCATCACTCAAACACAACACACTTTATGAAGCATTATAACCCCACCTCATCACTCACACACAACACAGACTGGGCTTCACAACAGCAACACTGACCTATGACAGAAACACAAAACACACCCACACTCAGACAGACATACACTCACACACTCACACAGACACACACACACACACACACAGATCCAGTTGCCATCTGGGACAGTGATACAGGGAGGGAAATGCAGTAGCCAGCCCGAGACCAGTTAGATCAGTGGACATAGACTCCCACACCAGTATGAGCAGTGGACAGTGGCCTCCCAGACCAGTTAGAGCAGTGGACATAGACTCCCACACCAGTATGAGCAGTGGGCTCCCAGACCAGTATGACAAGTGGACAGTCGGCTCCCAGACCAGTTAGAGCAGTGGACATAGACTCCCACACCAGTATGAGCAGTGGACAGTGGCCTCCCAGACCAGTTAGAGCAGTGGACATAGGCTCCCACACCAGTATGAGCAGTGGGCTCCCAGACCAGTATGACAAGTGGACAGTCGGCTCCCAGACCAGTATGACCAGTAAGACCAGTGGGCTTCCAAACCAGTATGACAAGTGGACAGTCGGCTCCCAGACCAGTATGACCAGTATGACCAGTGGGCTCCCAGACCAGTATGACAAGTGAACAGTCGGCTCCCAGACCAGTATGACAAGTGGACAGTCGGCTCCCAGACCAGTATGACCAGTAAGACCAGTGGGCTTCCAAACCAGTAAGACCAGTATGGCCAGTGTACTCCAAGACCACTAAGACCAGTAAGACCAGTGAACAGTGGGCTCCCAGACCAGTATGACAAGTGAACAGTCGGCTCCCAGACCAGTATGACAAGTGGACAGTCGGCTCCCAGACCGGTATGACCAGTAAGATCAGTGGGCTTCCAAACCTGTAAGACCAGTATGACCAGTGTACTCCAAGACCAGTAAGACCAATGGACAGCAGGCTGTGTGTGAAGCCTAATGAGCCTTTGCCAGCCTGTGAGAGGGGTGGGTGGCTGGGTGTAATTAAGATCCAGTGTTGTTGGCCACAGGGCAGGCTGCTCGTGTGTATAAATGACTCTGAGAGCAGAGTTCATTATTAACCACTGTCATTTCCTCAGGCCTCCAGAACCCTGCTCCAGCTCCACACCCTCAGACACAGAGCGTTTCCATAGAAACAGGACCTATGGGCTTAGTTTACGGTCCAGACCGCATGAGTGAAGGTTGATTAATCTGCTGTTCTTTGAGCCTTCAGAGAGTATAAAATATTTACAATCATGGATCAAGGAACTTAGTAAAAAAACATAAACACAGTGGCACAAAACAGAAAACAAACAATACATGATGGATCACCGCCTACATGGAGGGTTCGTGTATCATCCGATCATTCAAGTATTCCATTCAATCTGGCAAACGGAAAACGAAATAACGACTCAATGTTTTGTTTTCTTGTTTTTCTGTATGACCAAATAAATGGGAATTGGTGTTTGTTTTCCTTTTTTTCAACACAAAACAACAAATAATAGAGAGGGAAACCAAAACTAAATAATGCCTGTAATTTATGATTATTGTTTTTCTGTTTCCGAGAAAACGAGAAATCAAACGTTGTTTTCATTTTTTCAATTCTCTAAAAAAATGAAAACAACGTTTGATTTCTCGTTTTTCCCTTTTCAAAACCAAAACCAGAAATCAGATTACGGTTCGTTTTCTCGTTTTTTCCATTCTGCACCCCCAAACGGAAAATGGAAAATGAAACATTCGAATAACAAATCCTGGCCGTATTGGTTGTCAGGGAAACGAAGCGCGGGCCACATAGAAACCATTTCCCGCTTGAGCTATACATCAGTGTATAATAATGGCTAATTTGGAAGATAACAGGGAGCTAATAGAGCAAATGTTTCGGTCGGGGAAGACCCATGTCGAAATGTCCGAGACATTAATTTAAACCTTTTTCGCTTCCGTTAGTGTGTGTGTGTGTGTGTGTGTGTGTGTGTGTGTGTGTGTGTGTGTGATAGAGACAGAGAGGACTCAGTAAAACAGCGGAAAACACCGTGGAAAAAACGAGAAAACGAACCGTAATCCGATTTCTGGTTTTGGTTTTGAAAAGGGAAAAACGAGAAATCAAACGCTGTTTTCATTTTTTCAATTCTCGTCTAAATCGGAAAAACAAATGAACGAATGATACACGGATTACGGAGCCATGGATCAGTCTGTTTTGAAAACCGTTGTTATTTATGACTCACATTTGCCTACAAACAATAAAGACCTGAGTGTGAGAGAGGGAGAGAGAGAAAGTGAGAGATGGAAAGAGAGAGAGAGAGAAAGAGAGAGAGAAAGTGAGAGATGGAGAGAGAGTCAACTAAAACCTGTGTGAGAGTAAGACAGAGAGGGGGGGTGGAGGGGCAGTGAATGTTGCAGTATTTACACTAACTGACAGAGCTTTTTAGAGCATGTTAATGGTCCCTGGTGTATGAGTGCATTAAAGAGGGGCATAAAGCTGATGGGTTGAGCCCCTCTGGGGGAGCGGTGGGGTGGGGGGGTGTGTCTCTTCCGGACCCTGTCCGACTGAAGTGATCACAGGGTAATGAAGTGGCTGCATTGCTCTGCGTTCATTTAAATGACAGACTGCTATGTCAATGAACCCCTCACAGCCTTATCTCTTCCCAGCGCATGGCTCTGTCCACGGTCTCTGTGTGTGTGTGTGTGTGTGTGTGTGTGTTCGTGTGTGTGTGTGTGTGTGTGTGTGTGTGTGTGTGTGTGTGTGTGTGTGTGTGTGTGTTTGTGTGGCACAGGAAGGAGAGAAAACACTAACACGGATGTGTGTGTATCAGGGGTGGGGTAAGATGTGGCACTACATTTCTCTCTCTCTAACTATCTCTCTCTCTCTTTCGCTATATCTCCCTCTTTTGTGTTTGTGTTTGTGTGTGGTAAAAGAAGGATAAAACACAAGAGCACTGTGTGTGTGTCATGTGTCTACAAAAACACACACAAAAAAGGAGGGCAGTGTTGTGTTATTATCATGCACATTAGGTTTACTGATGTAGATAATGTCTTTTATTCTTATATTAATGTCTATTAACCACTAGTAAAGGTTTTGACATCTTCATTCGGTGTGATGAAAAAAGCCTTGACTTTAAGAAGCTGAAAAGGGCAGGAGGAGAGGATGTGTACTCTGGTAGTATAATCAGGTAGTGTACTCAGGTAGTGTACTCAGGTAGTGTCCTCAGGTAGTGAAATCAACAGCCTAAACTCCACCACATCAATCTGGAAAATGGGCATTAGTGTTAGTGCTGTGTGTGTGTGTGCTTGTAAGAGAGAGAGAGACAGAGAGAGAGTGTGTGTGTGTGTGTGTGTGTGTGTGTGTGTGTGTATGTAAGAGAGAGAGAGAGAGTGTGTGTGAGAGAGAGATGGAGAGAGGGAGAGATATGTGAGGATTTGACTATGTTTGCCTATAAAAATAGTTTGATTGAGAGTTTTTGCATGTGTGTGTGTGTTTGTGTGTGTGTGTGTGTGTGTATGCAGAGATGTGCTGACTCAAGTCCTATTTCTGTGTGGGTAGAGTCTTGCCTTGCCATGTAAGGTGTTACTGTAGACTCTATTAGCCCAGAGTGATGAGGTCACTCCTGGCTCCCAACAGACGAGACGCAGGGAGGAGGTGGAGGAGAGAGGGGGTTGTCATGGCAGCGTCTCTGTGGTGCTTGAGTATGCTGTTTGAGAAGTTTGGACTGATGAGCATACTAATGAAACAAGCTGCAGAGGTAACCCAGTTTCACTGAACTGGCTGACAGGATTGGGCCGCCTCAGTTGTGGGGGACTGACGGGATTTGCCGCCTCAGTATTAGGGAACTGACGGGAGTGGTCGCCCTAGAAGTAGGGGACTGGCGGGATTGGTCGACCCCGGTGGTAGGGGACTGACGGGATTGGCTGCCTCAGAGGTGGGGGCTGACGGGATTGGTCGCCTCAGTAGTTGGGAACTGACGGGCTACTGAGAGTCTGGCTGACACATGAAGTCTGAGTGTCTTCTTACACACACACACACACACACACACACACACACACACACACACACACACACACACACACACATACACATACACACACACACATTTTCCTTATTGGGTGACGCACTTTGAGTCGGAGGGGTGAGAGTTGCATCTCTGAGTGTTTTGATCTGGGACGCACACATGCATCACCCCACACACACATCATAGTCACATACAATTCAATTCAATTCAATTCAATTTTATTTGTATAGCGCCATAACAATACAATTGCCTCTCGGCGCTTAACAGAGCCCAGAGCCTGAACCCCCTTAGTGCATGCACAACGGCAACAGGGGCAAGGAAAAACTCCCTGTTAGGCAGGAAGAAACCTTAAGCAGATCCACGGCACATAAGGGGGGACCCATCTGCTTGAGGTCGGCCGGGTGGAGACAGGAAGGTGGGACGGGGGGAAGGGGGGAAGGGGAAGGGTAGTGTGGCAGAAGGGGAAAGGAAGCAACAGGGGCAATACACAGCCAGCATTTGGTCACTGGACATATGTGTACATACATCTGGTGGTAAATACATGATACAGACAAGACCAGATTACTGTGGCAATAGGGTTACTGTTACAGGGGTAGGGGATGTAGGGACAGAGAAACATTTCGGTGGAGGCAATAATGTATATTGTACATAAATGCTAGCATAGGGTATTGGGTAGAGTAGGTGTACGGCAATGCAGTGGCAGTGGGTGCGGTTGGCCGAGGGTTTCTCTAGGTAGACCAGGTAGAGAGACTACGTGCAGAGTGGTGGGGGTGGGGAGGGAAAGTTCCACATCCATCAGCGATTGGAACACGCCTGGCTCCGGGGAGGCAGTGGACCTTGCAGGGGCCGCTTGTTGAAGGGGGGGGTGTGGACATCTCGGACCATGGAGCTGCCGATGACCAGGGTGGGGGTCGTCACATCCAGCGGGAGAAGTCGTCAAGGGGATGATGACTGAGTTGAGGGCCCAGGATGGGGAGCAGGGCGGCGTGGGCGATGCTGGTGTTGCTCTGGAGCCGGTCTGCAGGGGCGTTTCGGGGCGGGCTGAGGAGGGGAGTTATCAGGCCCAGGAGGCTCCTCCTGATCCATCTAACAAACAGGAAATGACGAATCAGTCTGCAGGTCTGTCAGTCGGGAATCAGCACAAACAAACACACAGATGAATCATTTCACCAACCAGGGACATGTCACCTGTGTGTCGGTTTGCCTGTTGCATATTGCAGTACTTAGATATGTTTAGTTTTTCTGGCATTGAACATTTTGTTTTTTGTTGTGATCTGTTTGCCGGGGCCGTACATGCATCCACTTGGCAAACAGGAAACACATTTGATGTTGCGGTACTAAATTACAAGTAGTAATTTAATTTGTTTTTTGTTGTGATCTGTTTGCCGGGGCCGTACACATACACACACAGTCACACACACACACATCACAGTCACACACACACACATCACAGTCACACACACACACACATCACAGTCACACACACACATGCATCACAACACACACTCTGTCACACACATACACACACACACACAGACACACTCACACACACACATACACACATCTTTGTCACACATACACACGGAGAACTACCATACACGCACATACACAGGGAGAACACAGCTCAGTCTGTCTCACACACCTGTGTCTGAGAGGTGATTCATTAACGGTGTTGAAGTTGTCATTACTACCGCTGAACAGCTGCTGCTTCCCTCCCTCCCTCCCTCCCTCTCCACTTTGTCCCTCCCTCCCTCTCCACATCTCTTTCTTTTCCTCTTCCTCTCTCTTTTTATTCTTCTCCCTTTCTCTCTAACTTCTGTTTCCTCTCTTTTTTCCTGTCCATCCCTCCCTCATGTTTCTCCCCCTCTTACCCGACGTCTTTTTCCCTCCCTCTCTCCCTCTGTCCCTCTCTCCTTCTCCCCCTCTCTTTCCCTCTCAGTCTCTTCCCCTCCATCTTTCTCCCTCTCCCTCTTACCGGCCCTCTTTTCCCTCCTTCTCACCCTCTCTTTCACCCTCTGTCTTTCTGTCCCCCTCTATCTCTCTTTCTTTCTCTCTCACTCTCTTCCTCTCTCTAGATTCTATCTCCCTCTCTCTCCTACTCCTGCTCGGAATAGATTTGCCGTAAATTGAATCAGCTGAGTTCTGGCTTTGTGTTTTTCACGGTTAACCTTGTTGAGGTCACACTGAGTGAAACAAATCTCTATCGAGCTGCTGGTCTGTGTGTGGATCAGATTTTGGTTGAATAATATGCACTGTGGTTGTAGGTCTACAGTCAGCCTGTTACTGTATCCCAACAGACATTAGAAAGGATAAATAAAAAGCATAAAACGAACGAAAAGAGTCTCGATGCGATCTCTGTTGCTGCAGAGAGACGGCGAAGGATGTGGAGAGAGGAGCATGACCTGAGCCACAGGAAACAGGAAGTACAGGGAGGCCTTAATCCCAGAATTCCTCTATGACATCATTCTCTCTTCCTGGGGCAGCAGTCCGAAGCTGTGTGTGTGTGTGTGTGCGTGTGTGCGAGTACAGATGAATATATTCCTGGAAGTGAATGAATGCACTGGAGTGTTATAGTGAGAGTAATGCTTGTGATGGTCTGTTCACTGAGCTGAAAGGAGAAGGTCAGAGGAAACGTGGAGTACAGGGTATTCTTTCTTTCCCCCCTCTCTCTCTTTCTTTCGCCCGCGCTCTATCTTTCTTACCTCTGCTTTCTCTCTCTTTCCTCTGCTCGCTCTCTCTCTCTCTCTCTCTGAAGGTCAGTGTGGGAGGCTGCTTGTTGAGACAGAGGGGAGAGGTCAGAGGTCATGCTCTTGAGCAGCTCCTCTCGCGTTGCACCACTGGGCTCAGGGCCTTTCACAATTAGTGCAGATGTCATTAGTGCAGAGGCCATTAGTGCAGATGTCATTAGTGCAGAGGCCATTAGTGCAGAGGTCATTGGTGCAGAGGTCTTTAGTGCAGATGCCATTAGTGCAGAGGTCATTAGTGCTCTATTACACACTCAGCTTGGTTGTGAAAGTGTCTAAGGGGCTCAGAATGGGTTACAGTTAGGGCTGAACGATTTGGGAAAATAATGCGATTTCTTCCCCCAATATTGCGATTGCGATTTAATATGCAATTTTTATATTTTATCCTCTTTTTTTTCCCCCAACAAAACGTAATGAATGATTTTAATATGACCAAAGCAATATAAGATACACTACCGTTCAAAAGTTTGGGGTCACCCAGACAATTTCATGTTTTCCATGAAAACTCACACTTGTGACGTCAGCGCAGCGAATGGCAGCTTTAGAACACAGCTCCTCCAAAAATCAATATATTTTGCCCCAAAATTATTCAAATAATAAAACCTTTTACACGGTCAAAATGTCGGGGCCGAAAGCAAGAACAAGAGAAGCGACGGGAAAGAAAGGTACTGAACAGCAAACCGAGTTAGTTGGCCGAGTTAATTCTAGCTCACCTCACGAGGATGCTAGCTCAAGCCAAGTCACAGCGGCTAGCCTAGCTAAAGTTCTGGAGGAGATTCGGGATTTTCGTCAAGATATGAATAAAAAACTGAACGACATCAAATCTGAAATCACTAAAGTTGATCAAAAAGTTGAGGAACTGGAGAATCCCGTTGGTGAGGTAGAAGACCGTACTCAGAATGTGGAACAAGTGGTATCAAACTGATAAAAGAAGTGACCCGGCTCGAGAATACAATGCTCGACCTAGAAGGTAGGACCAGGCGGAAAAATATCCGAATGTTCAATGTACCAGAAGACGCAGAGGGGACATCAATGGTGGAGTTTGTGGAAAAGCTATGCGTGATAAACTGGAAATACCCGAAGCAACGGAAATTGACATTGAGAGAGCACACAGGGCACTTGTTCCTAAACCTACTGGGGAAGACAAGCCACGGTCAGTAGTCATTCGATTCCTGAGATACAAGACTAAAGAAGAAATCCTACGGAAAGCATGGGGGAAGAAAACAGTGCTTATGAACAATAAGAGACAGATCTTTTTTGACCAGGATTACCCCCCAGCAGTTCTACAGAAACGCAAGGAATACTCTGAGGCAAAACGAGTTCTGAAACGCAACAGCATTCCCTTTCAGACTCCATTCCCAGCCAAACTGCGAGTGCACTACGAGAATGGCACACAGCTCTACCAATCAGCAGAGGAAGCGACGGGCAGGGTTTCGAATTATGTTTTGTCTCTAAGGGGGTCTCTGTCATACAAAAGTTTGAGCACCGCGCACATATCCTATCAAGGCTATACAATTAAGGCACCTAGATTAAACCTATAATTTTTCCGGTGACTCAGCACAACTAGGGGGGTCTGGGGGCATGCTCCCCCATAAGATTTTCTTCTGAAAATATCCCTTTAAATAGTGTCCTCTAGTGGGTTTTAGGAAGAGAAATTAACTAATTTAGATTTAAAATATGGCACAAAAATAAACATATTAAAGATATCTGCTGGGATAGGTGCTAATAATACTGTAGCATGGTAGGGATTTGCAGCTCAAGTGAGTAGGTAAACGATGTAAGCTAGAGTTCACTAGCTAGTTATAGCTGGCGGAGCTACTGTTATATCCAGCACCTGATTATGGAAGCTATCACCGTCTGTCTGCAGACCAAACAGAGCAGGGCGCTTGCCACCACAGTCTCAAAAAGGCTGTGTTACTTGAGACTGTTTTATTTCGTACTCTAAAATTTTACAAATTAAGTTCACTAAATTTGACGATCTAATAAGGCTAGAAACGCCACTGGTCTTGTCATTTGCAATGCAATAAAACGTAACTAATTTGAAGGCGACATACACATGCATGCCGTCGTCTTAAACTTGAACACAAGGAAAATGCATCTGGCAGAAATAAAAAAAGCCATTGTCCTACCATGATGTTTATTGTAGATTTATTTATCTCAAAAGCACGTTAAGCTAAAAGCACAAGACCACTTCTGACTTTATGACCTGTCAAATTGATCGTATCTACTATACGGTTGGCTCTAGCCTAGTGGTGTGGTGGTGAAGTGAGTCATGCTGCCTTCATGAGCATAAGGTAGGCTACGGTCTGGCTATGTCCTGTGGTATGGTATCCTATTTTAATTTAACGTCTTGAATGGTAAGAGACCACACAGGGATGGATAATGAGCGTTATTTAACATTAAATTACAATGTCACATATGGCAGACACCTTCAGATATGAGAGACCCCCAGAGATTTTTGACTTTGTTGCTTTCATGGGAGCTAGTCCTCACTCTATTAGAGCTCGGCTCCCTCTGGCTCCCACGTAATTCGAACACTGGCGACGGCAGATATGAACAACAGAGGGCTCCCCATTAACGTATTCAGGGCTGAACCGAAGGAGGATTTAGCCGTGCAGCTGTCTTGCACATCATGGCAGAGTGTGGAAGCCCGAGGACGGAGACAGGTGGACATATAACAAGAGTTGGAGAAGCCGCGAATGAATGGAAGATGTTGTGAAACGGTGGTAACTGTCCCAATTCTAAAAAATCTCACTATCTAAACACAAGTAGATTCCCTTCCCTGACAAACGTAAGAATATATAGTATAATCGAGGGATCAACCTTAAGTTAGCCTTTGCACTGATGGACAAAGTTTTTTTTTCTCCCTTTTGGGGAATCTCAGCGGAGGCCCTCAACCTACGAAAAGGAGAGGATTTCCTCCCAAGCTAGACGTTCCTTCTAGCTTAGTTAAGGGTCATTTCAGGACCTCAGCCTTGGAATCTCAGTTATTATGTTTTTTATTTTACTCTGTGAAAATGTTCTTGATTGTTGTTTTTTTAGGGAGTAAATCATTTGAAATATGTTTAAACATAAAGATGCATAGACATAATCTATGGCTAGTGACAAGGTTAAAATAATTTCATACAATGTTAACGGGCTGTTAAATCCAATCAAACGCTCTAAAATTCTAACTAAAATGAAGAAAGAGATGGCACATGTGGTATATTTACAAGAAACCCACTTAAATGACAAGATGCTGGCAATGGAGACATATGGGCAATTATCAGGATATAAGGTTAATGTGGGTAAAACCCAATTACTAGCGTATAACTATAATCCAACATCAGAAATAGAGAGTAAATACCCATGGTCATGGCAAGAAAAATCCTTTAAATATCTAGGCATAACTATCCCATAAGATCTGTCAAAACTTTCAGAATATAACTACTCACCTATACACAAAAAATCAAAGAAGATATCACAAGATGGAACCTCATCCCTTTCTTTAGTTTCAGCTCAAGAGTACAATCTATTAAAATGAACATACTACCCAGATTGTTATATCTATTTCAAACCCTACCAATAAAAGTTTCTCAAAACCAGCTTTGTGAATGGGACAAAATGTTGTCTAGATACTTGTGGCAAGGTAAGAGACCAAGGGCCTGATTTACTAACATTGCGACCGCAGCTTGATCTGCGGTCGCACATTAACGCACAGTGTTTTTGCGCATTTTCCGTGGTATTTATCAAACCAGATCCGCGCTGGGCAATCTGTGTTTACTCCGCCCTATAGGGCCTGATTTACTAACATTTCGACTGCAGCTTAATCTGCGGTCGCACATTAACGCACAGTGTTTTTGCGCATTTTCCGTGGTATTTATTTAGGAAGAGAAAATGAAGGTTCAGCGAAGAGGAGATAGATATATTGGTTCACGTTCGCTAAATCACTGAACCTGATTCAATGTGTGCGCTGTTATATTGTTGTTTTGCCCGCCCATCACCTACAGCGAGATGTTTAAAAGAACACGATTATAAAGAATATGCTATTGGTGGCATTAATGCATAAACTATCTATTATAACAATATAGATGTGTACATGGTAATAGAATATTAATAAAGCACGCTAAAGTTGAAGAATGGACCGGAGTCAGTTTCAGTTGGTTTGTATTTCAGCATTGAGACCCCTCTCGCTGTTGGTTCAAGAACGGTCTAACCTGATAGCAGTATGCAATGGCATTTATACAATTCAGGTTACAGTACAAAGGGAGAGGGGGAGGGCCACACCCTTTTAGGTGAGAGAAGGGGGGGTGGGGGTTACAGTCAGAGGTTCACCTATGGGGGGATGATGCCAGGACACAAGGCCTCTAGCAGGAAGAGGGGGAGGGGAGGGTCACATGTCATTTGCATTGGATCTCAGTGAGAGACAGACCTAGTACACAATAAGAGTGAGTTGTAGATACAGAGCAGTACATCTTTACCTATAATAATAACAATAATTCCAGTTCCATCAATGGCGAGCTTAATAATTCCTACAAGGGACATGGGTTCACTACAATATATATGGAAGTGGGTGCAATCAATGGTTCCAATTACGTTCGGAAAGTTTGCGATTTCAAAAAAAGTACTGTTTGATGTCTCTGATTTCAGCTATGGCAGTGGGGAAATGTATTGACCAGTGTGCCGTAGCAATTCGTTGGGTACCTGGGTGAATACTTGGCTGAGTGAAGGCTGAGATATACCAACTGCTGATGCTATAACTGTTTGAAATGATCCGATGCCAATATTTGCAATGTTGTCCAGTGTTTAACAACTGATGGAATGGAATGTGATCTCCGGTTGGAGGTTTCGATGTCGTCTCTGATCTGGTTCAGTAATTGAAGTATTGCGTGGCTGGTTAACCTGTACCGTCTAATGATTTGTGGTTCGCTTAAGTGAAAAAGTGTTATACGAGTTGAAAAAAATATTTCTGTGCGCTGTCTCTGTCTATGTCTTAGCCTTGCTCTTATTACTGCTGCCATATCAACGTTTTCAGACTCAATGGAAATGCGCTTCCTGGTTAAGACGTGCTTTTATGAGGCGGAGAATTATCCCGCAAATTAGAGACGTGCGATCCTTCATATGGTGCGATCCTTCATATGATGCACAGTGGAAAGACATTGAAGAAAAGATATTTCCCATTCCAATACAGGCAATTATAGCTGACTCGAAACTGCAACACTACATAAACAGTTCTGATAATCCATGGGTCAAATTAACACTGAAGGTATGGAAAAATGTCATTACAGAATATAAATTAGAAAGAGATCTACTTGTCACTTAAATGGTGTGGATATGACTCAGACTTCACACAAAATAAAATGGACACCAGATTTAAAAAATGGAGAGATAATGGAATAACAGCCTTATGCAATATTATGAATGGAAACATACTGGGCCTCGTTTCCCGATAACGACGTATCTTAACGGCCTACGTGGATTTTCGCGACATCGTACACTAAGTAACACTTTCTATTAACGTGCGTTTCCCAACCATCAACTTAAAGTCAGGTGCACGGGCGCAACGTGCACGAGTTCTTAAGTAGCTCTTAGGAGCTGTTTACGTCAGGTTAACCTGTTTACGTTAATTGCTGTGAAATTAGCTAGCCTATGCGTGCATCGAACGTGCAATGTGCACTGAATTCGGGGCGGGGATAGTAACGCCATCTCCAGCAGAGAAGCCTATTTAAACTGTGTTCCCATTGTAAGGACATTTATTACGATCTGTCTGAGAGTGGGCTGTCAAAGCTAGCATCATCGAAGTCATACAGTACAGTAGGCTACATACATTCAATAAAATGAACCTACATTTGAGTCCAACTGCATGACCATTCTTACCCTACACTTACCCTTACAATGAAGAAGTGATCCTATTTCAACCATAACTTCATTTTAAATAATGTCTTTCTTTATGACATTTAGTTTATACGTTGACATCTACAGTATATTCAACTGCATCCACTTCATAATCTCAAACTTTATTTGTTGGTAACTCTCCAAAAAGGCTACCATTAACACATTTCTTAATGAAAAGGAAACATGCATCACAATAATACTTCAGTGTAACCTGTACCTATGTGGAGTGCAAATATGTCTTGCCATTACACTACCCAACAGCCCTACGTCTGCTAACACTACAGAATGCATAATTCCTACGGGCACTGCACTAGTTTTGTATAGCCTAATCTTTATTTTCAAATACTCAATATTCTTTATTTCTATTTTGATGGGAATAGGCAGGTGAAACAATGACATTCTCATGATGTGCTATACACAGAAACATCGTTTGGATTTCTTCTACAATAGGCTGAACGACACCCCTGGATAAGGTGTCGAGGGGTTTGAAGCGTACGTCATGCGTGACTGTATGAGCTATGAAACTAGCGATTTAAAAAAAAGTTTCAATGAAGAACATTGCAAATATATATGTATACAACCATCTAGCTAGAAGCTACCATATAAGCCAATGGATTGGTGGCATAAGCGCTAATTGTGCCATAAAACTACTGTTTCAAAGCTTCAGTTAAGACCTACATACTCTCCATTGGTCGCGTAGCACATTTCAGATCAAACCGAGTCATTATAAACATATAAAAAGTTGTGTAGATAGCTTTGTTAATGTAAAATATTCCTCGCTTCAAGTAGCCATGTTTTTTTTTTAAATTCCCCTTTCTTCCGAACGACGGTCGAACGACGCCCCTGGTGGATTAAATCGCTAAGTGTGAAGTTACTACTGGTCCTGACCACACGTAGAATTCTTCTCAACGAAAGATACACTTAAGCTAAGTGTGGCGTTGGGAAACCCGTCTGCAACGTAGGAATCCTCTTACGAGCGATTTCAAGTGCTTTTTAGGCTAAGTGCGCGTTCGGGAAACGAGGCCCTGTTTAGTTTTGAAATGACTCAAGAAAAGTATCTGTTGGAGAAACAGGCCTTCTTTAGATACGGCATTAGTTGCGGCATTATGTTGACAAAAGTGTTAAAAATGTAACAGAAGCAAACTCCAGTTTCATAGAACTGTTTAAAAGAGCATACGAGTCAAATTGTAGTAAAGGGGTGATGTCAGCCATATATAAACGCTTTCTAGATCTTAAAACTCATTCAACAGCATACATTAAAGCAAAATGGGAAAAGGAATCTGGGATAGATATTTCTGAGGAAGAATGGACATTAATATGGGGGTACCAATGGAAATGTACCAGTTCAATGAGCTGGCGAGAGTTTAACTGGAAAAAACTGTATTAGATATTTCATTACACCATCTCAGACATCTCATTATGGCAATACTATTCCTGTTTGCTGGAGAAAGTGTGGACACCAAAGTGCAAACCATTATCACATCTTCTGGGACTGTCCCATCATTAAAGACTTTTGGAAGGCGATACACAGTGCTTTACAGGACATCTTTTGCGAGGACATTCCTTTGGACTTTAAGACTCTTTACCTTGGAAATATACCTCAAAGTTGGCTGAAAGGGGACAGACTCTTGATGAATGCAATGCTGGTGGCCAGTTAAAAGTCTATTACAAGAAAATGGTTATTACCAGAGTGTCCTACCATAACATCATGGCGAGACATTGTAACAGAAATCTACAGAATGGAGCACATTACAGCTCATGTTAACCAAAGACTGGACACATTTCTTAAGCACTGGCAAAAGTGGTGCAACTATGTCACAGATAAATGGCCTGACTGTATTTCTTTACTGTATGGAAAATTATTTCTCCCTGTTTTATTTATAGTTTTGTTATGTTGATATTGTTTTTGTTTCTTTACTTACATATGTGTTTGTTTGTTTTTCTTTTATTTCTATACCTAGAATCTGAAAAATTTAAATATGTGTATGAGAGGTTCTGAACACTAATAAAATATAAAGGAAAAAAAAGAAAACTCACACTTATATTTATCAAATGAGTTGCAAAATGAATAGAAAATATAGTCAAGACATTGACAAGGTTGGAAATAATGATTTTTATTTTAAATATTAATTTTGTTCTTCAAACTTTGCTTTCGTCAAAAAAGGGTCCATTTGCAGCAATCACAGCATTGGAGACCTTTGGCAATCGAGCTGTTCATTTGTTGGGGTAATCTGTAGAAAATGTACCCCACACTTCCTGAAGCACCTCCCACAAGTAAGATTGGCTTGATGGGCACTTCTTGCATACCATACGGCCAAGCTGCTCCCACAACAGCTCAATGGGGTTGAGATGTGGTGACTGCGCTGGCCACACCATTACAGACAGCATACGAGCTGCCTGCTTCTTCCCTATATAGTTCTTGCATAATTTGGAGATGCGCTTTGGGTCATTGTCCTGTTGTAGGAGGAGATTGGCTCCAATCAAGCGCTGTACACAGGGTATGGCATGGCATTGCAAAATGGAGTGATAGCCTTCCCTTCTTTAAAATCCTTTTTACCTTGTTCAAATCTCCCACTTTACCAGCACCAAAGCAGCCCCAGACCATCACATTACCTCCACCATGCTTGACAGATGGCGTCAGGCACTCTTCCAGCATCTTTTCACCTGTTCTGCGTCTAACAAATGTTCTTCTGTATGATCCAAACACCTCAAACTTTAAATTCGTCCAGAACACTTTTTTCCAATCTTCCTCTGTCCAATGGCTGTGTTCTTTTGCCCATATCAATCTTTTTTTTTGTATTGGCCAGTCTCAGATATAGCTTTTTCTTTGCCACTCTGCCTATAAGGCCAGCATCTCAGAGTCGTCTCTTCACTGTAGAAGGTGACACTGGCGTTTTGCGGGTACCATTTAAAAAGCTGCCAGTTGAGGACCTGTGAAGCGTCTATTTCTTAAACTAGATACTCTAATATACTTGTCTTCTTGCTGAGTTGTGCACCGGAGCCTCCCACTTCTCTTTCTACTCCGGTTAGAGCCTGTTTCTGCTGTTCTCTGAAGGGAGTAGTACACACTGTTGTAGGAAAAGTTCAGTTTCTTCGCAATTTCTTGCATGGAATAGCCTTCATTTCTAAGAACAAGAATGGCGAGTTTCACATGAAAGTTATCTTCTTCGAGCGATTTTTGAGAGTATAACCGAACCCCCAAATGTGATGCTCCAGATACTCAACTAGCTCAAATGGAGGCCAGTTTTATAGCTTCTCTCACCAGCAAAACAGTTTTCAGTTGTGCTAACATAATTGCACAATGGTTTTCAAGGGTTTTTTCTAGTCATCCATGAGTCTTCTAGGGCAATTAGCAAACACAATGTACCATTAGAACACCGGATTGACAGTTGCTGGAAATGGGCCTCTATACACCTATGTAGATATTTCATTAAAAACCAGATATTTCCACCTAGAATAGTAATTTACCACATTAACAATGTATAGAGTGTATTTCTGATTAATTTAATGTCATCTTCTTTGAAAAAAACAGTGCTTTTCTTTGAAAAATAAGGACATTTCTAAGTGACCCCAAACTTTTGAACGGTAGTGTACATTTAGAATATTCTTTCCAACATTTTACATTTTTATTTAACTGCTTATTACAGAAACAAGAACAACAAATCGGTGGCTTTGCCACTGTGCATTTAAGTAAGTATAAACACAAGGCATGCACTTTTTAAATACTGTGTTTTTTTTAGACCATGTTTTAATTGTGCACGTTGCGATTAGAAAATCACGTCTTATCATATCGCGATTATATCGCAAATGCAATTAATCGCTCAGCCCTTGTCTCAAAATGTGTTTTGATTAAGAGTAAACCAACAGGCAGAAGAGTAAAACTGCTGCTGGATGCAGGATGAGTACGTCGCTTTGGACAAAAGCGTCTGCTAAATGACTAAATGTAAATGTAAAGGATGAGTGAAAGCAGCTCGCCCATCTGTGTGTGTGTGTGTGTGTGTGTGTGTGTGTGTGTGTGTGTCTCCTTTCAAAACAGAAGAAAAGGAGAGGTCCTTAGTCTGGTTGTTTGTTCTGATTCATCTGCTCTGGCAACGAGGCTTCTGCATCAGCAGAGAGAAGACTCTGCACACAACACACACACACACACACACACACACACACACACACACACACACACACACACACACAGGCCTGCTGATGTGGACTTGGCACCACTGGTTCCGCTGTTCTTTAAACTCACTCTGAAACATTAGACCACTCCCAAGACCTGCCAGACTGGATGGCGCACTGCATATTTCTGGATAACTGTCTGTACTGAATGTGTGTATGTGTGTGTGTGTGTGCGTGTTTGTGCCTGTGTATTTCTGGATAACTGTCTGTACTGAATGTGTGTATGTGTGTGTATTTGGTGACAATATGATACTATTGGGATTCTTTACATTTTACCATACAGCCAGTATTGCGATTCGATTTTGCAATACATTGCAATTTGTTTCATATTTCTCGACTCTGACTTCTTTTTCCAATTTCCAAAAGAACAAGTTATTGTGCCATTTAGACTCATCTGAGTAGACGTCTGTTCCAAAATAAAGTTTAAATCATAGTATTAAATACATAAATATAACAATACTTGAAATTCTCTACTCTACACTACTATACACTACTACTCTGTATAACTGTGTATGCATGGGATGTGTAAGTGTGTGTGTATGTGTCAATGTGTGTTTGTGATGTGTGTGTGTGTGTGTGTGTGTGTGTGTGTGTGTGTGTGTGTGTGTGTGTGTGTGTGTGTGTGATTAGGGCTGGGATGGTGTGTGTGATTAGGGTTTGGATGGTGTGTTTGTGTGATTAAGGCTGGGATGGTGTGTGTGTTAAGTTTTGGGTGTAGATGTCTGGCTGTTGAAGGAGCTGGAGATGATTGGAATACATGCTGTGGGTGGTGGTGTGAAGCTGCTGTGTGTGTGAGGATGCTGTGAGGTCTCTGGGAGTAGGGTGTGGTGTGTGTGATTAGGGCTGAGGGTGTGTGTGTGTGTGTGTGTGTGTGTGTGTGTGTGTGTGTGTGTGTGTGTGTGTGTGTGTGTGTGTGTGTGTGTTATTAGGGCTGGTTTCTTCACTGTCGTTATCAGAGGAAAGGCTGCTTTGAGAGTTCCCTCATCAGAGTGATTGACCGCAGCCAGAACCGCTAGTGGGTGAGGGGAGCACAGAACACGACCCTGGGTGACCCAGAGACCCAGAACACAAACAACTTAGAACCCTTAACCACACATAACACAAGTCACCCAAACGCAGAACAGCCCAGAACCAAACCTAGAACCCACAACACAACTTTCATTCAGACCCCTTCGAAGCCACTGCTCAAAAACCTATGAACACACACTGGAACATTACACAGGTAGATTACATACAGGGTAAACATACTGTAGCTACAGTCTGCTAGCATTAGTGTTCGTCTAATGCATAAGCTACCTATGTAGCTAGCTACGTTGAAAAGTTTGGTACACAGCCCTTTTACTTCTGTCTGTACTTCTGTACCCCTACTGCTGTCTGTACTTCTGTCTATCTTCAGCCATTGTCTGTATTTCTGTCTATCTTTTCCTGCTTTGGTTATCATTACAAGTTGTTGTAGATTCAGGTGGAGATGAGAGTTTTGTCTGTACTTTCTTGGCCATTCTTGTGCCTGCTACTTTTATAGCAATACGTCTGCCTAGCCTTGTGGAAGACTCTGGTCACGCGTGCCTAGTCTTGTGAAAGACTCTCGTCACGTAGAATGGGTGCATGGTCATCTAGGACAGGCTTTTTACTGCCACAGATGACAGGTTATTTTCTTCTTGTTGTCAGAGCATTTCATATTTTTCAAGAAATGTGACCAAAAAATGCCTTTACCACAACCGGCAACACAACACACCACAATCCATGACACAATCAACACAACCTATACCATAAGTCACAGCACAACACACACCACAACATACAATACAATCTACAACACAACCTATAGCATAAGTCACCACAAGCCAAAGAAAAACGACCCACAATTCAACCATAACACAATCAACAGCAGAACACATTATAATCACACAAGAAGCATCTATAATTCAACCCATAACTGATAACTCAACATGCCACAAGGAGCTTGGAGGTTCAAAGGCAGGAAACTGTGCTGATTACTTGATTTTGTTTTCATTATATGTTAAAAGGCCTGTTTTTATTATATGTTAAAAGGCCTATTCCCGCTGCATCCTGTGAGATTGAACTCTCACCCACCTCCTCCTCCACACCATGTCTTCCGTGGAGAACAGCACTCTAGCACAGGGGGGTGAGGGAGCGTGGTGGGGAGGGGTTACGCCATGGTTCTGCTCCAACAGGAGCATTAGATCGAGTTTGGCAAGCCCCAGATTACTATACTATCATCCCAGTTAACCCAGATTACTATACTATCATCCCAGTTAACCCAGATTACTATACTATCATCCCAGTTAACCCAGATTACAATACTATCATCCCAGTTAACCCAGACTACTATACTATCATCACAGTTAACCCAGACTACTATACTATCATCCCAGTTAACCCAGACTACAATACTATCATCACAGTTAACCCAGACTACAATACTATCATCACAGTTAACCCAGACTACAATACTATCATCCCAGTTAACCCAGACTACTATACTATCATCCCAGTTAACCCAGACTACTATACTATCATCACAGTTAACCCAGACTACAATACTATCATCCCAGTTAACCCAGACTACAATACTATCATCCCAGTTAACCCAGACTACTATACTATCATCACAGTTAACCCAGACTACTATACTATCATCACAGTTAACCCAGACTACAATACTATCATCCCAGTTAACCCAGACTACTATACTATCATCACAGTTAACCCAGACTACAATACTATCATCACAGTTACCCTAGACTACTATACTATCATCACAGTTAACCCAGACTACAATACTATCATCCCAGTTAACCCAGACTACTATACTATCATCACAGTTACCCTAGACTACTATACTATCATCACAGTTAACCCAGACTACAATACTATCATCCCAGTTAACCCAGACTACTATACTATCATCCCAGTTAACCCAGACTACAATACTATCATCACAGTTAACCCAGACTACAATACTATCATCCCAGTTAACCCAGACTACAATACTATCATCACAGTTAACCCAGACTACTATACTATCATCCCAGTTAACCCAGACTACAATACTATCATCACAGTTACTAAACCTCATCAACACATGTTTATGTCCATGTGATGGCCAATAACTGAAGTTGAAGTGAAATGTTGACTGTGAATCACAAGGTGCAGGAGGACTGGACTAACTGTACCACCGCGCTGACAAGGAAAGGAGGGAGTCGACAGTTACTTTCTGTTTTCTTCCTGTTCATGGACATTACAAAAAACACTCAGGCATTGTGGGATATTTTCCCACACAAGATTAAGCTTGGTGAGAGAAAAGAGCTGGCTCTGAGAGAGAGCTCAAACTGTGTGGAGAGATTTAATCTGAACACACACGCACAAACACACACACACACACACACACACACACACACACACACACACACACACACACACACACACCTACACAGACACAAACCTACACACACAGACACACACAAACACACACACACACACACACACACACACACACACTTAATTAAGTTTATTTTTGTTTAAAGACAATAAGTTTAAACATTTTGCCCATTATTGTAATCTCCAAGAAGGTATAACTCTGAGAATTCCAATCAACACTCACACGCACACACACACACACACATGCGTGTGCGTGTGCGTGTGCGTGTGCGTGTGCGTGTGCGTGTGCGTGTGCGTGTGTGTGTGTGTGTGTGTGTGTGCTGGTGACAGCTAAAACTGTGTCATGTTTACCATTCCATAGTGAGCCTGCCTCTATGGCCACCAGGTGCAGAGCACCCAGCTCCATAACAACCAGGTGTGAAGAATCCGTTGTCATGTGTCCGTCTCCACCGCTGTCATGCGTCTGTCTCCACTCAGGAAGTGCCCTGTTTCTGAGGAGGAGCAGCTGCCAACTAGAGTAGCCATGACACTCACTCTGAGGCCAACTAGAGTAGCCATGTACACTCACTCTAAGGCCATCTAGAGTAGCTATGACACTCACTCTGAGGCCATCTAGAGTAGCCATGTACACTCACTCTAAGGCCATCTAGAGTAGCCATGTACACTCACTCTGAGGCCAACTAGAGTAGCCATGTACACTCACTCTGAGGCCATCTAGAGTAGCCATGTACACTCACTCTAAGGCCATCTAGAGTAGCCATGTACACTCACTCTGAGGCCATCTAGAGTAGCCATGTACACTCACTCTGAGGCCATCTAGAGTAGCCATGTACACTCACTCTAAGGCCATCTAGAGTAGCCATGTACACTCACTCTAAGGCCATCTAGAGTAGCCATGACACTCACTCTGAGGCCATCTAGAGTAGCCATGTACACTCACTCTAAGGCCATCTAGAGTAGCCATGTACACTCACTCTGAGGCCATCTAGAGTAGCCATGTACACTCACTCTGAGGCCATCTAGAGCATGTTCTGCTCTCTGACTGAAGTATTGTACCTCGCTACATTGGAAATCACATCCGTTACTGAGTAAAGTGCCTCCATCAAAACTGTTGCAACATGCCTAAGGTACATGTATTTGTATGGCACAGGATGAAAAACTCAGCTGTCAGTTAGGGTGATCAACCGATTGACGCATGATAAAGTGACTAAACGTTAATGGAACTGCAAGGAGTGACAGGATTATCAATGAATAACATAACTTTCTGACGGGCTAAGGTAGCTGGTGTCAACTTGCTATTGTTAGCTTCAGTTTTATGGCTCCAGAAACTGCTAAAATAGCTATTTGCTTTGTAAGGCGTCTCGAATTTTCTTCCAAAATCTGGGTAACGTTTGCAGTTTTTTCCTGAATGAACAAATATCTGACATAACTGACATATTTTTCAAGGTATCTACAATATATGAGAGGGTTGAGTTCCTCTCAGTTCACTTATCCTATATCTCTCACCCTATATGTTCACTTATCCTTTATCTCTCACCCTCTATTTATCCTATATCTCTCACCGTCTATTCTATATCTATTCAATAGCACTGTCAGTGTGTGTGTGTGTGTGTGTGTGTGTGTGTGTGTGTGTGTGTGTGTGTGTGTGTTTGTGTATGGTGTGTGGGCATTCTGCCTCACATAGTTCCTTGTAAACTACCAGGGTCACCTTTCAGGCAGCGCTAGTGATTCTTCACTCTTCATACATGCAGCTCCATTCAGGAGCATCTCCCTCCTGCGCCTGTTCACACATGCCAAGGCCACGCTGGGACAGACGGGCGAGGGACAGCCCAGCACATGGGCAGGTGGATTTAGGGGCTCCCCTGTGATGTAACTGCTTTCCCATCCCCAACACAGGCATGTCCCCTGTGATGTAACTGCTTTCCCATCCCCAACACAGGCATGTCCCCTGTGATGTAACTGCTTTCCCATCCCCAACACAGGCATGTCCCCTGTGATGTAACTGCTTTCCCATCCCCAACACAGGCATGTCCCCTGTGATGTAACTGCTTTCCCATCCCCAACACAGGCATGTCCCCTGTGATGTAACTGCTTTCCCATCCCCAACACAGGCATGTCCCCTGTGATGTAACTGCTTTCCCATCCTCAACACAGGCATACAGGCACACAGGCATGTCCCCTGTGATGTAACTGCTTTCCATACCCCAACACAAGCATGTCCCCTGTGATGTAACTAGGTCTTCAGGAGGGAAACTGAGGGTACAGATTGTCCTCCCTCCCATTAGGACACGACCACATGAAGGAAGTGTTCAAGAACGTTCCAGGGATAGACCACAGCTAAGCGCCTCAGCAGGGCTAGAGCCCCCCCCTCTGACTCTAACCCCATAGCCCCTAGAGCCCCCCCACCCCCTCTTACTCTATCCCTACAGCCCCCCCCCCCTTCTGACTCTAGCCTCTAACCCCAGAGCCCCCCCCCCCCCTGACTCTATCCCTACAGCCCCCCCCCCCTTCTGACTCTAGCCTCTAACCCCAGAGCCCCCCCCCTCTTACTCTATCCCTACAGCCCCCCCCCCCTTCTGACTCTAGCCTCTAACCCCAGAGCCCCCCCCCCCCTCTGACTCTATCCCTACAGCGCCCCCCCCCTTCTGACTCTAGCCTCTAACCCCAGAGCCCCCCCCCCCCTGACTCTATCCCTACAGCCCCCCCCCCCTTCTGACTCTAGCCTCTAACCCCAGAGCCCCCCCCCCCTCTGACTCTATCCCTACAGCCCCCCCCCCCCCTGACTCTAGCCTCTAACCCCAGAGCCCCCCCTCTCTGACTCTAGCCTCTAACCATAGAGCCCTCCCCCCTCCCTCCTCCTCCTTGAGCTGGCTGGACTCTGTTGTCCAGACTGTCTCTCAGGCCCCAATACATGTGCCAATGTGATCAGAACAGTTTATCGTATCGTATTCGCGTGTAGGTGTGCACATTTTCAAGGGAAACGGCTCTTGTCGTTACGTGTTTACATGTGCAAAATGTGAACCGTTTACATTGCCTCGGGCATGCGCAAAGACCACAGAGATGTGCTCCCACCTGGTTTGTTTACTAACAACATCAACGTCAGGGATTAAAATTAACGTTGTCCCGTCGTCCCGGGGCCGTATTCAATTGTCATTGGGACGATCAACAATTTAATTTGGGACGACAAGAATTTCAGCCTGCTTTTTATTGCACTTGCAACTCATTTAAACGGAAAAGAAACGCAATTTCAATGTCCTTGAATGAAGACATTAGACACTGACAATAAATCTGACTTGACCTGAAATGGACTCGCGCCTCACGTTTGTGTTCTATTAGTGACAACAGTGGCGGTCCGTGCATTTCACGACTAGGCCTTCAGTGATGTCCTACACGATGTTAAACTGAGTGAATCCACCTCTTAATACCATCATTATGACGCCATGGCTCTCGAACCATATATTTATACAGAAAGGCAGTATAAAAGTGAGCATTGCATCACCTTAACATAGTCGAGTACAACAGACTTAATTAATATTTCCGGAGCATTTAAAATCAATACACCCGTATTAACAATACATTAAGAGTAGTAAACTCTCAGTTATATGATCGCTTGGATATTACTGTCACAACTTAAAAATAAAAGGCGATTTTCAGGGATTAGTCTACAAAGTTTTATTCAGTCCACCGAAAGTAGCCTATGTGAGCTTTAACAAGTTTGTCCACTAAACATCGCATTGTCCCACCTGCAAAGCAGTTTCATTAAACTTCCTATCCTCACGATATCCAGTTTTTCTTGAAAGTTCCGTCTTGAAAATGGCGTTGTAATTGTATCAAAAACTGGAATTATCAAGTTGGTGTAAACTAGTTTATTTGAGTTGGTTAATGTAATTATATTTAGTCTTACCAATTGAAACAACTAGCATAATAAGCATTGCAACCGATGTACGTCGTTTTCAGATTAGCCAACTAAACTTAGCACTGAAGCATTGCACAGGTCTGCCTCAGTATCCAGTCAAAGGACGTTTACGTGTCACGTTCAATTCTGAAGGCCTCAGGGAAGATTTCTATTCTCGGGGAAGATTCTTGGAGCCTGGCAACACATGATAGCTGAAAAATGATTGGATGAAAGCTCTAACATAAATAAACAACGCTGAAAGCTATGAAATCAAGAGAATTGACTATGGGGAATAATTTAATACATATTTATAAAAAGAAAATATTAAAATTACATTAAATTAAAAAGGAAGTTCCTTCCTGAGTGGAAAAAGACATATTCTTGTATTAAATGGGATGCAGGAATAGGATTGTCATCTCAGTTTTAAGAAATGACCCAAACCAATTGAGAGAGTTTTAATAAACAGTTTTGGATTTTAAATATATTGCCAGCAGCAGTTTTTATTCTTGTATAATCTTAATGGAATTCATTGTTTGAATTAATTTGCACCGAATTTAGTTTTTTTTTTTTTTCATAAAATTCGGGACGGTTCCGGGACGTTTCGGGACGGTTGAAAATGATTTTCGGGACGGTTCCGGGACGGTGGTGAAAAAAGTTAATTTTAATCCCTGATCAACGTGGATCCGCATCGTGCACAGGCAGTGTAGTGGCTTAAAGTTCCCTTCTTTCTATCAGCATATAGTTCTTAATATTTTCTTTGAATAACCACTCCCAGATGGAAAGAAAACGAGTCTACGCGTGGATGTGTTTCAACAACGGTATAAAACTGTGTTTGCTCCGTCTTTTACTGAACTCATAATTATTTGACAGTGGTATTAGTTACAGTTGAGACACTCGAAATAACTTGCATGCGCAGCAATCCTGAGACGTGATTTTTAGTTTGCACATGAATACTAACGTCTTCTTTGATCCCAGGAAATTTGAGCACACAACCCATCTCCCTTACGGAGATATTGGCGATAGTTGTTTTACCTACTTCATTGCAAACGTCTAGTTTTGCAAACGTGTCTAGTTTTTGTGCAGTAGTGAAAAGAGTCTCAGTCTACTACACCATACATAGCATATCATGTTTGTAGAAAATGATTAAGGTGCAACAAATGGCAATAAGCATATTTAAATTAAATGATTCACATTGCAAGTAAAATGGTGCGGCTGGAGCAGATACAGGGAGGGACAACGGTGACGCAGTTTGGATGTAGCGACAAACGTTTATGTGCTGTAACAAACAGTGTTAACCAGTATGTGAGTAACGTGGGTTTTATTAAAACAGCGGAGCATTTTACTCCCTCGCATTCTCTCTACAAACTTCCATATAGACGCGGGATCAGCAGAGGAAAATCTACTTTCCTTTTGGGAGAAACCAGGCCAGTCGTTCCCACGACTACAGCACCTTGCAAAACGAATGATATGCGTTCCAGCAACAAGTGCTGCGAGTGAGCGCTCCTTCAGTGCAGCAGGGCGCGTTATAGAAGCCAGGCGCTCTCACCTGAATCCTGACACTGTAGATGCTATTTTATTCCTGCATAGTGCTAAGACAAATTCTAAATAGAACGAAGGTTAGGCATATCAGCAGAGGTATATTTTGGTTACATTAGGATGGCTACGTTTATAGCTTGCGTTTTGGGCGCACCACAATGCCAAGAAGTTTGTCGCGACTGTAATGGCATATTTCATTGTGGGGGTGATTGATAGCTTAAGGCTTACGAGACACGGTGTTTTCCGATGTTTTACTGAGTCCTCTCTGTCTCTATCACACACACACACACACACACACACACACACACACACACACACACACACACACACACACACACACACACACACACACACACACACACACTAACGGAAGCAAAAAAGGTTTAAATTAAGTGACGATCCCTCAAATGTCGCGTCTCCCGCAAACCTGCAAGCTATGAGTCAGCTGTCAGTATTGGAAGAAGCCTTAACATCTCGAAGATGAAACTGCCTGGGTTATTTTGTTTCGTTAGGCTATTAGTTATATTTTAAAACAGCCAGTCATTGTAGCCTACCACTCGTGGAATAAGGAATTTCAAAGAGATGATGGAGTGATTTGACTCAGAAGTGACATTGGGCATTGGCAGCGCGATGTTCCGAACAAGTTAAACTTCTAGCTCAGTAACATCAACAGCTAAGAAAGAAGGTAAGAAAAATAGTCGGAAAACTTTGATTTGCAAGGGAAGCAGGCAAGTGTTGGGGTTGTTACAGTATATAGCCTACAATGTGGTGAAATTTCGGAATTAATAGGCTCCAGTGGTGTTTCCTAAATATGCTTTCTTTCATTTTGTAAAAAACAGTAGGCTATATTACCATATTAAAA
>NC_137916.1:2877500-2882500 GCF_963457725.1 Sprattus sprattus | reverse complement strand
AAAGGCTCCATTTGCAGCAAATACAGCATTGCAGACCTTTGGCATTCTAGCTATTCATTTGTGGAAGTAAACTGTAGAAATTTCACCCCACGCTTCCTGAAGCACCTCCCACAAGTAAGATTGGCTTGATGGGCACTTCTTGCATACCATACGGCCAAGCTGCTCCCACAACAGCTCAATGGGTTGAGATCTGGTGACTGCGCTGGCCACTCCATTACAGACAGCATACAAGCTGCCTGCTTCTTCCCTATATAGTTCTTGCATAATTTGGAGATGCGCTTTGGGTCATTGTCCTGTTGTAGGAGGAATTTGGCTCCAATCAAGCACTGCATGGCGTTGCAAAATGGAGTGATAGCCTTCATTATTTAAAATCCCTTTTACGTTGTACAAATCTCCCACTTTACCAGCACCAAAGCAGCCCCAGACCATCACATTACCTCCACCATGCTTGACAGATGGCTTCAGGCACTCTTCCAGCATCCTTTCACCTGTTCTGTGTCTCACAAATGTTCTTCTGTATGATCCAAACACCTCAAACTTTAAATTCGTCCAGAACTCTTTTTTCCAATCTTCCTCTATCCAATGTCTGTGTTCTTTTGCCCATATCAATCTTTTCTTTTTATTGGCCAGTCTCAGATAAAGCTTTTTCTTTGACACTCTGCCTATAAGGCCAGCATCCCAGAGTCGTCTCTTCACTGTATACTTTGACACTGGCGTTTTGTGGGTACCATTTAAAGAAGCTGCCAGTTGAGGACCTGTGAGGCGTCTATTTCTTAAACTAGATACTCTAATATACGTGTCTTCTTGCTGAGTTGTGCACTGGGGCCTCCCACTTCTCTTTCTACTCTGGTTAGAGCCCGTTTGTGCTGTTCTCTGAAGGGAATAGTACACACTGTTGTAGGAAAAGTTCAGTTTCTTTGCAATTTCTTGCATGCAATAGCCTTCATTTCTAAGAACAAGAATAGACTGGCGAGTTTCACATGAAAGTTAACGTTTTCTGGCCATTTTGAGAGTATTATCGAAACCCACAAATGTGATGCTCCAGATACTCATCTAGCTCACAGGAAGGCCAGTTTTATAGCTTCTCTCAACAGCAAAACAGTTTTTAGCTGTGCTAACATAATTGCACAAGGGTTTTTTAAGGGTTTTCTAATCATCCATTAGTTTTCTAAGGCGATTAGCAAACACAATGTACCATTAGAACACTGGAGTGATAGTTGCTGGAAATGGGCGTCTATACACCTATGTAGATATTTAATTAAAAACCAGATATTTCCACCTAGAATAGTCATTTACCACATTAACACGTATAGAGTGTATTTCTGATTCATTTAATGTCATCTTCTTTGAAAAAACAGTGCTTTTCTTTGACAAATAAGGACATTTCAAACTTTTGAACGGTAGTGTATATATTTTTAAGATTTATTTTTGGGCTTTTAGCCTCCAATCAGACAGGTAGAGAAGGTAGACAGGAAATGAGCTGGAGATAGATGGCATCTGGAATCTGGAAATGGCCGTGGGTCAGATTCGAACCCTCGCCTCCGTGGGCGTTCAGACCCATATATGGTCGGGGATGCTGCTTGTGCCACAGCTCCCCCATATGTGCATATATTCACATCTCTCCCCCCCCCTCCCCTTATTGGTGGATGCAACATGAAAAAAAAGACCAACTCAACATTCTCTACTAACAAGACTATACTATAGACACAGATAGATACTGTTAATGTAAGTTCACTAGATGCTCTCTTCCCCCTCCTTCCTTGCTCCCTTCCTTATCTCTCTCTCCCACTCTCTCTCCTCATCCTTCTCTCTCTCTCCCAGTGTGTGTACGTATGATTGTGTGTGTGTGTATCTGTGTGTTTGTAAGTGTGTGTGTGAATGAGTGTGTGTGTGGGTATATAAATGTGTGTGTGTGTATATAAGTGTGTGTGTGCGTGTATATAAGTGGGTGTGTGTATAAAAGTGTGTGTGTGTGTGTGTGTGTGTGTGTGTGTATATAAGTGTGTGTCTGTGTGTGTCTATATAAATGTGTGTGTGTGTGTGTGTATAAGTGTGTGTGTGTGTGTGTGTTTAAGTGTGTGTGTGTATGTGTGTGAATATAAGTGTGTGTGTGAATATAAGTGTGTGTATGAGAGTGTGTATGTGTTTAAGTGTGTGTGTGTGTATGTGTGTGAATATAAGTGTGTGCAGTGCCGCTGCTAGCCACCCCCCCCCCCCCCCCCCCCCTATTAATTAATCTATTAATTTCAGTGTAATTTTGGCAAACCACTACTAGGATGTATTGTTCATTGTTCTGTCTCAACGTCCTATGTAACTCAGACTGGTTGCAGTTCACTGCCTGGCCACAGTTTTAACAGTTTTAAAATCTGTTTTAGATGGGTTAAGGGGGGGCGCTATTTACCTCTTGTCAATACAAAACCTAAGTTAGTAGCTAATGTTATAGTCTCATCGATTTAACTTCTACAATTATAATGGGTGCCTGTGACACTTTGTATGAACGAGTTCATATTCATGAATTCATATTCACACATATTAACACCAGTTCATCATGTGTAAAGAATGCTGATATGAAAAATGAAAACAACCAGTAGTCAATGTGCAAGCTTCCAATTAAATCGTGATTTAAGATTCTCTATTTGATGTGGGGCAGTCTTTCCTTCAGTCGAGGCATGATGATCTCTCGCTACAAGTTTCACCTGTTTGTGTTGGCGTGACCAATTACTATTATTATTATTTTTGTTGGCATAACAAATGCTAGTGGAGTCAACTGAAGTTGAGAGGCGCTTGTCTCCAGGTCACAGATTACACTAAACTGTCATATTTTTCTTTTATCACGGACACAAAAAAAAGGCTGTGATTGGAATACGGGACTGGAGCTGTCCCTGACGGGACACCATCGTAACTTTTTTTGAGCAATTAAATATATCTCTTCTTCTGCCTGTTTTGTGATATACATGCCAAAAAGGTGCCTTATACTTCTATACTGTGTGTGGGTGTGTGTGTGTGCGGGGGGTGTGTGTGTGAGGGGGTGTGGATGTGGGGTTTGTGTGCGTACGTGGGTGCGTGCGTGTGTGTGTGAGAGCATTTAGAAACTTTTGTGAATGTAACATATGTAGTGTGTGTAAGATATTTTGTATAAACATCAGGAAATGTTTAAGTTCACCTGTTCTGTGTAATCTAACTTTGTAAGTGTTCCCCGTACTAACCTCTATCTCCCTATTCACCCCCCATCTCCACCTCTCCCTCTCTCTCCCTCTCTGTATTCACCCCCCATCTCCACCTTTCTCTTCCTTTCTCTCTCTCCCTCTCTCTCTCCTTCCACCTATCTCCATCTCTCTCTTTCTCTCCCTCTCTCTCCCTCCCCATCCCTCTCCACCTGTCTCCACCTCTCTCTTTCACTCTCTCTCAACCTCTCTCTTTCGCTCTCTCTCTCATTCTCCCTCTCTCCCTCTCTCTTCACCTGTCTCCACCTCTCTCTCTCCCTCTATCTCCCTACCTCACTCTTTCTCCCTCTCTCACCCCCTCCATCTCTCTCCCTCTATCTTCACCTATTTCCACCTCCCTCTCTCTCTCTCTTCCTCTTATGTGCCCTGTAACCTCACTCTTTCCACTCCTGTACTTACTTACTGATGCAGAGTGAGGGCAATCTCGCTGGGGTAAGAGTTATGTGTGTGTGTGTGTGTGTGTGTGTGTGTGTGTGTGTGTGTGTTCGTGTGAGAGCCATTAGGAACAGCACCACATGTTACTCTCTCTCTCTTACTCTCTATCTCTCTCTGACCCACATTCACACACACACACACACACACACACACACACATTCACACACACACACACACACACACACACACACATTCACCCCAAAACACCCCCCCCACACACACAGAAACACACACACACACACACACACACACACACACACACACACACACACACACACACACACACACACACACACACACACACACAGACCCTGCATCTCTAGTGCATGTGTTCTTTTAGCCTGCCAGACTAACCTGAGATACACACTAACCGTGACGGAACCATGACAAACTGGCCTCCCGGCCAGACAAATCTGCCATTTGGAGCGTCTCTTACCGTCGCGGTTGCAACCTACCCTGCTATCAGAGCCTGTCTGACCGCAAATCGGGTTTGAATCCGCGAATCCGATGACGTAATTATCCCACGTGAACACTCGAAGCTGTCAAGTAGTCACGTTCATTTGCTCATCTTCCCAATCGCAATAAAAACTAAAAATGTTAAGTCTTCTGTTCTGTTGATGTCTGGCAAACAACAATCTAAGAAGGGCACGTATTATTCACTGAGTTACCAAAGCAGTCTTCTTTATGGGGACTCATTAGCACTGCACTGAATTACATTAACATGAGTTATTGCTGCACAATAACAATTACACAACTAATATTACTAGATACATATTATAGTGGACATTAAACTAGGCAACATGGATCTCATTCATATCTCATCCAGTCGAAATCTTAACATGATTGAACCCATCTTTATTACAGCGTATCAACATAAGAACAGAACATAGCTAAATCTCCGCTTAGCATGCTAATCACTACTAATAGCACTAGCAGGTAGCCCAAAATGTGGTATTTAATACACGATCTATCACAGTAGCAACTTCATGAAACCCCTTACTTTCATTAGGTATGCACATAATGCATCACATACAGGTCGAACAATGATGATTTAAGCATTGGAAATGTATAAGGCACAGTATGGTCAACTACTTGGCGACAAACTGAACTCGTCACTAACTTAACTACTCGTTGACAGTCTTCTTCTCGTTGTTATCTTCGTTGTTGTTGTCGTCGTCTTCTTCTCCGAGTCTTCTTCTCCGTTTCCGGTAGCACCCTTCACAGCGCCACCAACAGGCCTTGCATATGTACTACAGCAGATTCACCAGTTTCAATGGGTGTGTGTGGCCGCAGCACAGCGCAGCACAGCTTTGTCTGGCCGCGATTGACTAAACCCAAATC
>NC_137916.1:2860000-2872500 GCF_963457725.1 Sprattus sprattus | reverse complement strand
TGAGAGCGAACGCTATCACCTGTACAGGCACTGGGCTCGCTTCTTCAGCTTCTACAAGGAGCAGCCTCTCAACCTCATAAGGTTAGCACTGCTGCTAGCGCTCATAGCCTCTCAACCTCATAAGGTTAGCACTGCTGCTAGCTCTCATAGCCTCTCAACCTCATAAGGTTAGCACTGCTGCTAGCTCTCATAGCGTCTCAAACTCATAAAGTTAGCACTGCTGCTAGCGCTCATAGCCTCTCAACCTCATAAGGTTAGCACTGCTGCTAGCTCTCATAGCATCCTAACCTCATAAGGTTAGCACTGCTGCTAGCTCTCATAGCCTCTCAACCTCATAAGGTTAGCACTGCTGCTAGCGCTCATAGCCTCTCAACCTCATAAGGTTAGCACTGCTGCTAGCGCTCATAGCCTCTCACTGCTGACTCTTAGTCTCTCAACCTCAAACAGTTAGCATTGATGCTAACTCTTAAGCTGCCTTTACATTGTGTTTATTCTACTTGATAGTTGTTTAACATGGCAACATTAGCAGATAACATAGAATTTGTTATGACCGTTTCCACCATAATCATAGCAATGCTATCCTCCGGTAGGACTGTTGGATTGGATCTGTTGTACAAGTTCATATTTTTTAACGCATGCAGACCTTGATTCGACCCATTCACATTCCACATACAGCCTCATACAGTTAGCACTATTGCTAGCTATTCTGGCTCTCAACTTGAATGTAACAGTTGTGAATATGCTTTATGAGATAATTTCCTGTCATGACAGGAAGTACTATGGAGAGAAGATTGGCATCTACTTTGCATGGCTGGGCTTCTACACAGAGATGCTGTTTTTTGCCGCGGTGATGGGAGTCATCTGCTTCGTGTATGGACTGCTCAGCTATGAGGACAACGTCACCAGGTATGATAAACAAAAACATCGCCAGATATATAAACACTATCACCAGGTATGATAAAAAAACATCACCAGATATGTGTAGGCATGTGTCAAATAATGTTAATGAAAATATTGTTTCATTTATAGAAGAGGTGAAGACGTGTTATGTTTCACAGGTCTCATATGTTTCTTGTTCCTTTTCTCTCATGCTATCTTTCCACCTCTCTTTTATCTCTTGCTGTCTTTCTTTTTGTCTCTCGCTGTGTTTTTCTATCTCTCTCTTCTCTATCGCTATCTTTCTCCATCTCTCTCTTTTCTCTCGCCATCTTTCTCCATCTCTCCCTTCTCTCTTGCCATCTTTCTCAATCTCTCTCTCATATTTTGGTGTCTTTCTCCATCTCTTCCTCATCGCTCACCCTCTCCTCTCTCTATCTTTCTCTGTCTCTGCAGTAAAGAGATCTGTGAAAGGGGCGGAGACATTGTGATGTGTCCTCTGTGCGATAAGAAGTGTAGCTTCTGGAAACTGAACTCCACCTGCCTGTCTTCCTGGGTCAGTGGCACACTCACACACACACACAAACACACACACACACACACACACACACACACACACACACACACACACGGTCTGTGTCTGTCTCTCAGGCATGTCTGAGCTCTGCGTGTGAATGGGATGTGTGTGAGCGATTGTGCCTGTGAGTAGAGCCTAATTGTGTGTGAAGGGTGTGTGTGAGCTCTTTTGTTTTAAAGCCTGTTGTTCAGTGTTTTATGTTGATGAATATACTGATGTATACTGAATATATACTGAACTCACCTCTCCTCCTCTACTCTCCTATCGCCCCTCTCCTCCACTTTCCCCTCCTCTCCTCTCCTCTCCTCTCCTCTCCTCTCCTCTCCTCTCCTCTCCTCTCCTCTCTGCTCCTCTCCTCTCCGCTCCTCTCTGCTCCTCAGCAATCTCACCTGTTTGACAATGAGGGCACCGTCTTCTTCGCCATCTTCATGGGCATCTGGGGTGAGGTCATCTTCTCCCCCCGTCAGTCAGGTTTAGACTACAGAGGAGACAGCAGGCTGCACACACACACACGCACACACACACACACTGAACCTGGATCTGTTTGAGTTTCACACACAGTCTCTCATACACACACACACACACACACACACACACACACACACACACACACACACACACACACACACACTCACACACACTGAACCTGGATCTGTTTGAGTTTCACACACAGTCTCACATACACACACACACACACACACACACACACACACACACACACACACACACACACACACACACACGCGCACACACACACGCACACACACACACACACTGAACCTGGATCTGTTTGAGTTTCACACACAGTCTCACATACACACACACACACACACACACACACACACACACACACACACACACACACACACACACACACACACACACACACACTCACCCACACACACAATAACAGGAGGACATTTGACACAACAGCAGGACGAGTGGACACATCCCAACTGTAGCAGTGCACAGGGATTAGACACTTAAAGGACACGAGACACACACCTGTGTGTATTTAAATGAGCTGAACACAGGTGTGTGTCTCGTGTCCTTTAAGTGTTCAGCTCCTTTAAACAGACACACACCTGTGTTCAGCTCCTTTAAACAGACACACACCTGTGTTCAGCTCTTTTAAACAGACACACACCTGTGTTCAGCTCATTTAAACAGACACACACCTGTGTTCAGCTCCTTTAAACAGACACACACCTGTGTTCAGCTCATTTAAATAAACACACCTGTGTTCAGCTCCTTTAAACAGACACACACCTGTGTTCAGCTCATTTAAACAGACACACACCTGTGTTCAGCTCATTTAAACAGACACACACCTGTGTTCAGCTCATTTAAACAGACACACACCTGTGTTCAGCTCCTTTAAACAGACACACACCTGTGTTCAGCTCATTTAAACAGACACACACCTGTGTTCAGCTCATTTAAACAGACACACACCTGTGTTCAGCTCATTTAAACAGACACACACCTGTGTTCAGCTCCTTTAACCAGACACACACCTGTGTTCAGCTCCTTTAAACACACACACCTGTGTTCAGCTCATTTAAACAGACACACACCTGTGTTCAGCTCATTTAAACAGACACACACCTGTGTTCAGCTCATTTAAACAGACACACCTGTGTTCAGCTCCTTTAAACAGACACACACCTGTGTTCAGCTCATTTAAACAGACACACACCTGTGTTCAGCTCCTTTAAATACACACACACACACACACACACACCACACACACAAACAAACACACCACTTCAGACCCAACCGCATCACACAGGTGACACACACACACACACACACACACACACACACACACACACGTGTTCAGCTCATTTAAACAGACACACACCTGTGTTCAGCTGACAGCAGTGGCGACATTTCTGGTGGGGCAATTTTGTATGACGTCATGTCATCGTCATAATAATAGAGGTAGCTGATTTTTATAAGCAGTAGGCCTATATAGACCAGTAAGATAAACTATGGGCTAGGGCTGGGCGATAAAACGATAAAAATAATTATCGCGATAATGAATTCCCTCGATAAAGCTATCGTAACATTTTCAATAATATCGATCATGTCGATAGAGAATAATTAGGAACAGCAGTCCGTTTAATTTCTGTGATGCAGCAGGAAGTTGCGGAGAAATGTCAGGGTGGCCGCGGGGCATTAAAAAGTCTTAAATCGCTGCGTTGTCTATGGTTAGGTCAGAGTGTAGACTACTGCGCATCTAAAGCGTCTACATACAAATGCCTACTAGCTGGCTAGCCTTCTAACTAGCTCTCTAGTCCTGTCAGCACTATTTCCACACGCTACACCACGCCCGCTAGCAATGTATTAATTTCCATAAACGAACTAACAGTTTATGGAAATTAAACGGTGGTCACTTAAACATATTTATCAGAGTGTGAGACAGAAAAAAAAAAAAGGTTTTACATTTACGTTACGTTCTAATATGTGACCGTTAGCACACCATTCATTCAACTCCATTGGTAGCTAACGTTACCACTTATTAGCCAGCTGTGCTGTAATCTGCTGTTGCTCTGATTTTGGGAGGTGGTCTACCTGTTGCTTTGATCGCTAACTTGCCACTGTAACTCAATCCCTGGAATGCTTTGAGTAGTAAAACACGAACAATGTCCTATGTTTCCATCGTGCACTTTATTCGCAAATGTTATTTTCTTGCTGTCGTTCAAATGATTGGAACTTCTTTCTTTTTTTAGGGCTGAATCTCGTAGCCTAGACTTGAGGGGATAACCCCACCCCCCGGATTGCTCCACAGCCAGGGCTCCTGTTTATTGGTTTATCATCGTATTTTCGCATTACACACATTTAGCTGATGTTTTTAAACTCAACCGGACGAACCGGTTATTATCAGACATCAGTTTGTTTACTTGGAAAGATTACTGTATATTTCCACTTTTGATTTGAAGTTGAGAAATTTCGGGTTTACAATAAAAAAGAAACATTGAAACCTTTGGTTTGTACAGGCGTTCTTGTCTGAAGCAAATGAAACAGACTTAATTTATATCGTCTTATATCGTTATCGAATGAAAATATAAATATCTATCGTGATAATTTTTTACCCATATCGCCCACATTTTGAGTGCCAGCAGGGAGCAGAAATCCTATTTCAAATACATTTCACATGCTTTAGCGCGACACAAAGATGTTGCCCATAATACAGCATTAAAGTAAAATGATTGCAACAAATGTAAAAGATTAGACTGACACATAGCTCAAATAACTTGCATCATTTATTAAGCTTGTGGCACACGTGTGGCACACAATATGAAGCAAAAGGCACAACTGAAACCGATAACAGAAACAAATTGTCACAGGTGGGGGGCACTGGGGCCTCCACTTAAATCTATCTGTCACTTGACTGAGGAGCGAACCGTATCCCCACCCCCAAAGATGATGTCAGAGACACAAGGCACCCGGTTAAAAGTTTTTTTATTAATAAATATTTAAAAGGAGTTTAAATGCTGAGGACGAGTGCCAGGGAATGAGGCAGCATGTAGTAGGCTGGGGGACGTCTGGGGTCAGCCGTGGGTCCTGCAGAGAGTCTGGGGCGGTCGATGGCTGCTGTTCCACGTCACCTCCAGCAGGAGATCCAGGGCTGCGGGGGCTAGCGAACAGTATCCTGTCAAAAGTTTTAAAAGTCCTACAGCATGCACAGGTTATTGGCGGTCAGCTACCAGGAACTGTTCGAAGGTCCACGCTATAAAAAGGGTGCAGACAATTTGTGAAACCACTTCAAATGTAACACTCAAGGTGAACACTGCACACAGCACAAAGTCACTTTAAAACAATCACGTGCATAAAGAGAAGGAACAGTCCGGGCAATAGCTTCAGTGGCTGGCTGGGTGGGACAACAATGTAGGTCAGGAGAGCAGGGGTAAAACTAACGCCACAGGAGATAAAAGGTAGCGTCCTCGAAAACAGTACAGATTAACCGTTAGCCGGCGGCTAACCTGCGATTGACAGTTTGTAAAACAAGGAGGTCGGTTACTTAGCGTTACAGGGGAGAGCTTGCAGCGTTCAGCTCCGGCACAATGCCGGTTTCTGTCAGGGGAAGACCACGATGTCCGGCTCCGGCAGTATGCCGTTGTCTGAGCTCCGTTCAGTGACTTGCATGTCGGCCTGTCAGTCCGTCCGACCTTCCTTGGTCGTCTGGGACTGCAGCGCCGTACCCCGTTCAGATCCTGGCCTCTCTGGCTCCTTCTCCTCCATGCTTCTTTCGAGTCCTTCCCCGCCTGGTCTCGCTCTCTTCCGTGTGTTTCCCCCTTTTGTTACCGATGGTCACCTGTAGCTTAAAAATACTCCAATCCTATCATTAGCCAATGACTAGCTGAGTGATGGTCCGTCTTACAGCTGCAGCTGATTTGCCTGATAAACAATGCATTGGCTACACCTGGCCATTGTTTACTTCCCCCTCTTGGTCCAGTGTGTTACGTAAAAAGCGTTCCCCTGGGAACCTAATTCCCAGTTGTGTTGTTCCTCCCCCACTGAATATAGTCACCCCGTGACAAAAACATGCTGCTAAATGAACAAAACTCCCAAAAAAAAGAAGGTTTGACTCACAGAATCGTAGTGTCTTTTTAGCCTGGTGTCGCCCTCGCACATCTTCTCAAAGTTCGCACTTCCCACAAAGCTTTATGAACAATATCAGCCTCCCCAGTACATAACGATTCTCCTCCATCTGTTTGTTGTGTTCAAAAATGTTAAGCGGATATGCACTATCTAGCTGTGCCATGATGTTGACCTGCCCCAATTCCATATGAATTGTTATGGGTTTTTAAGCTTTCTGCCAGATGCTCCAGGTCTTTGAATCCATCCGTTGTCCGAATTGAGTCTGCATTAGTACCAGCATGGGAAACAGAACAGTGCTCGTTTTGATGTGCTAGCAGTTAGCCATGTCTTTCTGTCATACCATTCCATCTTGAAAGTTCAAGTCGCTTTCTCACCAGGCTGCAGTCTGACTGGCCCAAAACGTTTAATTTCGAATTTCTCTTCCAACAAAAATGTATTAAATTGCACCCTCAACAAATAGTCTACATTATTCATTGTAGTCTGAATTAAAAAACTTCCAAAATACTCGAAAAACTAACGATAGCTAACTAGCAGTAACGTTACTGGCATTGGTCTGTCTGATATGATCTTTGACTATGTTTTTTTTTCTTAGTCTCGGGGTACAGTTCTCGCGGGTTTTGCATTATTCCAGTCTAGTTGCCAGGCAGATTACATGGGGCAAATTTGAAAGTCCCCTACGGCTCAATGTTAACTTTGGCCTGTGTGGTTCACGCTCGTTCGTGTTTCCATGGTAACGGTTTGCCTGTGCCCCACAGAAAACGGGAAACGTTGCACAGAGCAAGCACCATAGACATGTATATAAACATTCATTCATGTCTATGGCAAGCACACAGGCAAAAAAACACGCAAATCAAATTACTCCAAAACAAGACTATAATGCTTGTGAGTCAAGGTTATTCACACAAATATTTACGCTACTTTGCATTTAAATATATATATAGTTTGCCGCGAAGTACGAATGTATTGAGCCTTCTGCACAACAGTGCCATCTGGTGGGGCAGTACCCCACCTGCCCCTAATGTAGAAACGCCACTGGCTGACAGTGTGCAGGCATCTATCTGTGGATTTAGAACAGGAACAGCGTAGTAACAGACTCATTTTAAAACCAAACTATCCCGGTGACCTCTCCTGACCCCTGCCCTATGACCCCTGCAGTGACCCTGTTCCTGGAGTTCTGGAAGCGGCGCCAGGCCCGTCTGGAGTACGAGTGGGACCTGGTGGACTTCGAAGAGGAGCAGCAGCAGCTCCAGATCCGACCCGAGTTTGAAGTCATGTGCACCCACTACAGAACCAACCGCATCACACAGGTGACACACACACACACACTCACACACACACACACACACACACCCCACCACAGAACCAACCGCATCACACAGGTAACACACACACATACACACACACACACACACACACACACACACACACCAGGGACGTGCGGTCATATGAGGCAGGGGAGGCAGAGCCTGTCATTTTGAAAAGTAAAAAAAAAATATATATATATATGTATATATACTGCCGCGGAAAAAATTAAGAGACCACTTCATTGGTATGTGTTAAAGTAAAATGTACATTTTACTTTAACACATACCAATAAATAGTAAAACCAGAGAAACTGATCATTTTGAAGTGGTCTCTTAATTTTTTCCGCGGCTGTATATACATATTGTAAAATAAATATTCATATTTCTCTACTAATCTGTGGTATGGGTGTAATTTCTGCATGATTCCGATCATTTCGAGCATTTTTATTATCAAAATTGCTGAATTTGCTAATTTCCGGTTCCAGAAAACAGGGACGTGCAGTGGGATGAGGCAGATGAATTGGTGTCTATGGGCAGGGGAGGCAGTGCCTCAGTTAGGATTGCACAATCTCTCCAAACTGGGTTTTACGCATGCGTGCGCAAGCGTAGAACCTTTGAGTTGAGCTCAAAACGCATTGAAAAATATTGTAAGTGAGGCAGGCAGTACCACTGCCTCAGGAAAGGAGGCGAGCGAGAGCGCAATTGTCGGGTATACGTTGGTTCTAAAGTAGGTCTTCTTCTACACTTCTACTTGATGGCGAAAATGGAAGGTTGTATTGCTAAGCTGAAGCAGTTCTCAAAACTGGACTTGCAGTCCAAACGTGAAATGATTAATAATGGGAGACCAATGGCGGAGCTAAAATGTTTGCTTCAAACGATGGGACAGAAGGTAATGACATTTGCATTGGAGTGTTTCACGTTTTCCAACGGGACATATTCATGCGCAACACAAACCTCGCTAAAGGCTGCTAGGTGCAGGAAAGTTGCCTTGAAGTTGTGAGCAGACTAGGTGCCTGAGCTAAACTAGCCACTGACTGCATTCGCTCAAGAAGAGGTAGATCGCAGGAGAAGAGGACAACGGATTTCCACTGACTATACGGGGAGCCTAGCCTGACGATGTCATACTCATAATTCTAGTCAGAATATGAGTCTGATACTGAACCATTGGGCTGTGATTATGGGGCGTGTTTCAACGAACCAGGGGGAAAAAATGCCTCTTCGCTCAATTGGATACTTAGAACCAATCAGAGCAAAGTAGTATGACCATCTGATACATTAAAACTTTAACCTGATCCCGTAGGAAGGACGGCAAAAACATCTTTTCGATCGACAAATGCCTTGATCGCGTTTCTCTGTTCCTCTTTCAAAATGAATGCGCTGTCAATATCTGTTGAGTTATGCCTGCTCACGTTACTTATTAGCAGCAAGGCTAGCTAGCTACTATGTGTTTCAATGGATTTTTGGTGTAAGCGTTAGCAATGACCTAACAATAATGGTCTAGAGCGCTTCAGTTAAGACATACAATCCTCGACAACATTCGTGTTGCACATATACAACTAACCGAGTCAATGTAGACATAAAAAAGTCGTGTAGATAGCATAATTTACATAAAATATGTCCCACTAACAACCCTGTAAGCAAAATGACGTCCCCTCGATGTCCTGTAATGGTCTCTCTGAACGTTCTAAAAACATAAATGTGTATGGTTCCCTTGACAACTTGCAAGAACGTCCCTAGGACATTCCGGTGACGTCTGGAAAACGTGTTTCTATAGGTCCTGGGGACGTTCTGCAGGAAGTTGCAAGAACGTCCTGAGGTTATTGTGGTGACTTCTGGGAAACGTGTTTTAGACGTCCTGGGGACGTTATTCAAGGACGCACCGCGGACGTAGCAGGCACGACCGTTTTTGCTGAGCTTAATGAAGAAAATAAAATAATAATAGATCGCGGAGCCGTCATTTTGCTTACAGGGTGCACACACACACAAGTTCAAGTTCATTCATATAGCTCATTTCATATAATATACATAGACACACACAGACACACACACGGGCGCGCGCTTACAAACTTGATTGCGAGGCATGGGAATTGAACCGTTAACCTTCCTATTACTAAAACACTTCGCTACCCACTGTACTACCACTGTCTGATTACTATTTTGTCACTTTAACACGTTTATCACAGTGTGAGACAGCCAACAAACTTAGTCATTTTTTCCGAGGGTTTGAGGAAAAGCATATTGTAGCGATCTCAGTCACTATCGGTGAGGGTTTTCCGGAATGATTCCTTTTTTAATCAACATCCATGGCACGTCACGGACGTGGGGCAGGGAGGCAGAATAACTAGCCAAACTAAGAATGATGAAATAAAATAAATATGAATGCTTCTCTACTGATCTGTGCTATAAATGTAATGTCTGCATGATTCCAATACAATGCATACATAGGAAGGTCTACCAAGTCTCTAGCTTTAGGCTAACATTGAGCTTTCCACAGGCCTTCAAAGATGCTGCAACAGAATGTAGAGCTCACCGGTCAAATTGTCTGTCTCGCAAACACATTCTGGATTTGACAACAATCCTAATATTTAGGCCTATAAAGCAAACGTGCACTGCCCTTATTATGTTTTAAAGGAACAGGCTAATCTGCCGTTAGAAAGTTATTTAAGAACACGCATATGCTGCATTTTAAATAAAGCGCAAACCCTCGGTTTCAAACAAGGAGCGAACTGAGTGAGAAGGATCCAACATGGCCAAGCAGATTAGCCTTAAAAGCTTTTTTTCAGAGGCCAAACACAACTGATGAGGGTAAACCGTCTGACGAGGATGAACCTGTAATACCTGCAGTGTTTCGTCTGAATACGTTTCATTTCATTATACTGTCTATGCCCGTGCGTAGGAGCCGAGAGCGGTATTGCAGACAGAGATTTGGAAAAATTATAGCTCGCACTCGCAGCATATTGAAAATTGGAGCTGTGAACTGAGCTAGTTCATGTAGAAAGTGAACTTTCCAAACACTGAATACCTGAAGCCCTAGATGTTCGAACAGCATCACCAGAGAAAAAGCCGAAATGTCGGGCGTTTATGTCGTTATGGAGTGACAAGTTCTCTTGGCTAAGGTGCGAGGTAATTGATAGTCACAGTAAAATGTTCTGTTAGCACTGCGAAAAGGAGACGCAAAGGATTCACAAGAGGGTCGAATAATTTAAGAATCTCTGCTCTCATTGAACAGAGCAATGACCATGTTGCGGCGCTCATTTTAACGCCAGAGCAGGTTGCGATTAAAGGCCACTTATTGACGCGCATCATACATTAATGTTTTTGTTTCCCATTGTAAACTTAGGAAAATATTGTTGCATTATAAACTACCTGATTATGTTATTATTTAGGCTACGCAGGCCGTCAGTGTTCTTCAATAGGCTAATTTAGAAGCAGAAATAGATATTTGGCCGGCTTATCATTAAAATGTCGGGCAAATGAAAAACATTTTTCTTTAGTGGAACCTCTGGTTCAGAGAGGACCATCAGAGGACGTCAAGGGGACGTTTTGGAAGGACCGAATGCGAACGTCCCGCAGAGGACCACAGGTAAAGGTTACGGGGACGTTTTTAAAGGCGTCCTGGGGATGTATGCTGAGAGACCAAATAAGAACGTTCCCTAAAAGTCCGTTTTAAGGCTCATGCGAACGTCCCGCAGTGGACCACAGGTAAAGGTAACGGGGACGTTTTTGAAGGATGTCCTGGGGACGTATGCTGAGAGACCAAATAAGAACGTTCCCTAAAAGTCCGTTTTAAGGCTCATGCGAACGTCACGCAGAGGACCTGCAGGTAAAGGTTATGGGGACGTTTTTAAAGGACGTCCTGGGGACTTGTGCTAACAGACCAAATTATAAGGTTCCCTAAAAGTCCGTTTTAAGGCTCATGCGAACGTCACATGCGAATGGAACAGGCTATTCTGCCTTCTGAAAGTTATTAAACAACACGCATATGCTGCATTTTAAATCAAGCGCAAACCGTCGGTTACAAACAAGGAGCGGCTGAGTGAGAAGGATCAAACATGGCCAAGCAGTGTTTAACTGTTTGCTTGTTAATATGTTGTGTAAATAAATATGTAATTGTTTTTTTTCTAGACTGCGAATTCAAGTGTCCGAGTTGTGTAAAAGGTAATTTAAATTAGCATCCCACCACCGTAGTTATATTTTCCCTAGACAAAATTAAATGAGCCATATCATTGGTGGGAGGGCTACATACGCTACCTTGTAACTATTAATATCTTATTTGACACGGTGTAAAAGTTCAATTACCTCACCAATTGTAAGTTTAGCTGTAGGCCTATAGCCTCGTAAAAGTCAGTTGACTATTGAGCCGCATAACTACTTATAATAAAAAAAACCGATTGTTTAAAAAAAATTCAGGTATGGTGAGATGACAATTTTTAAACCATAAACATATATACATGTATGATGTATACATTTCAATTTTTTTTAAACAAGTAGAGATCGTAATCACTTCCGGTTTCTTTGCCTCACCAGCTGCGAACCTCACGGCACGTCACTGACACACACTCACCGCTACAGAACCAAACCAACACATGTGAAATACATACTTTCTCATTCGGAGCAGAGGGTTGTCACGGACACACATGACTCATCACACATGACATCACGTTGACTCCTATCCTGTTCCTCCTCAGGAAAAGGAGCCCTATATGCCAGTCTCCACCAAGCTGCCTCGATTCTGCCTATCAGGGGCCACAGTTCTCTTCTGGGTGAGTGTTCAACCAATCACAGCACTCAACACTCTCACATGGGGCAAATCACAGTGCTCAACATTCTCACATGGGGCCAATCACATCGTCAACACTCTCACATGGACCAATCACAGCACTCATCACTCTCACATAGGGCAAATCACAGCGCTCATCACTCTCACATAGGCCAATCACAGCGCTCATCACTCTCACATAGGCCAATCACAGCGCTCAACACTCTCACATGGGGCCAATTAGAGAGCTAAATCACTCATGCGGGAGGCATCAGGATGCATCCTCTTCAGTACACACACATTTAAAGTTTCTTATTCAGTGTGTGTGTCTGTGTGTGTGTGTGTGTGTGTGTGTGTGTGTGTGTCCGTGTGTTCG
>NC_137916.1:2835000-2855000 GCF_963457725.1 Sprattus sprattus | reverse complement strand
ACACACACACACACACACACACACACACACACACACACACACACACACATGTGTTGGGAAACACAGCTCACCGTGTGTGTGTGTGTGTGTGTGTTTGTGCGTGTGTGTGTGTGGTGCTGAACACACACCGCAGGTGTTAGGACTCAATGTGGCCTTATACACACACACGTACCAGGAAGGACCAAGACCACCAGTGAGTGATGAAGAGGATGATGGTGGTGATGAAGATGATGGTTCCTAACTCCTGAGCCCTCGGCTCTGTATTGAGAGGATGAAGATGTTTTTTTGTGAGAGAAGCCCAAAACCACCACACACACACACACACACACACACACACACACACACACACACACACACACACTAAAGGTCAAGGTCGGGTATTTAGCGGACACTTTTATCCAAAGACTTACAGACATCCTGCAGTGATCAGTAATCAAACGGTCACACATACACACACACACACACTCACACACACACACAGCTCCTTCCCATTCCCCTCTATGTTCCTGAGTTGGGAAGTTGTCTTCCACGTATAAATATATAAGTATAGATGTGTGTGTGTGTGCGTGTGCGTGTGTGTTTGTGTGTGTGTGTGTGTGTGTGTGTGTGTGTGTGTGTGTGTGTGTGTGTCTGCACCCATGTGAAAAGGAGCCTTGTGTCTGTTAGTGGGGTGGTTGTTTAGGAGACAGACAGTGTATCACAGTATGTTGTTGAGACAGACAGAATATCCCAGTATGTTGTTGATCCTGATAATATACTACAGCTGTTTCCACATGTACTGCAGCACACCAAAGCTCTATCCATAGCTCCAGTCATTCAGTACAGGAACATGCATGTGGGTCTGGTCTGGGGAGTTTCAGACAGTGGCCCAATCACTGCTTAGGTTGTAGGGGTTCTGATTGTTGGCTAAAATCTTAGCGACATCGTGAATATGTACAGTGTTTTCTGCTGTTGATTGCAGTCTTTATCATGAATGTTTTTTTTTGCTAACATATCCTTTTCTTCACATGTGACTCATGTATCAGCTGTGTTAGTGGTGTTTTTAATGCTTAATTTCCCTCACTGCATTGCATTTCAGTCACCAGGCTCCCTCAGCCAGTTGTGAACTACATTTCCCATAATGCCATGATAGGGCATGATGACAAACTGGTGATTTTCCAGCCAATGGCCTTCCAGTGTGGTAGCGTGTCACATCCTCCTGCTCCAGAACTGAATGCATTACTGGTAGCTCTACATAAGTGCCCCCCCCCCCCCACACACACACACACCCTGCATGAGGGGGCCTTCTCCACACACACACACACACACCCTGCATGAGGGGCCCCTCTCCACACACACACCCTGCATGAGGGGGCCATCTCCACACACACACACACACACCCTGCATGAGGGGGCCCTCTCCACACACACACACACACACACACGCTGCATGCCTTGGCAGCTGTTAGAGGAGTAATGCACAGCTTTTGAGTTGTTTATTCTTGTGAAGTGAAGTTAGGTTATGTTGCTGCATGTTGGCAAGAGTATTTCATTTGAGATGTTTATGGAGCACATGCTCTTAGGGAGACTACAGGTTCAAGATTCTGCACTGAGCACTTCTGAAAGCAAACACACAGCATCACACACACATAAACACACACACACACACACACACAGCATCACACAAACACACACACACACTCACACACACAGCATCACACACACACACACAGCTCTTACTGGCTTCAGGCAGTCATCCTATGGGACCACTTCTTCACCTTTCACGTGGGCGCTAGCTGGGTGTGCTCTAGTTGTAGTGTGTGTGTGTGTGTGTGTGTGTGTGTGTGTGTGTGTGTGTGTGTGTGTGTGTGTGTGTGTGTGTGTTTGTGCGTGTGTGTGTGTGTGTGCGTGCTGTACTCCATCTGTGCCAGACCTGGGCTAGAGGCTGCTAACATCTGGACCTAAGTAGTTTCCCTGAGACACAGATGACCAAGAAGGGGTCCAGTGTTGTTATTTTGTTCATTTGACTCTTGTTCTTTTTGTGAGTTCAGTGAGGTTTATATGTTTATTTGGATTTAGTTTTTTGCTTGGGTCCACCGTTGTTTGTGTGTGTGTGTGTGTGTGTGTGTGTGTGTGTGTGTGTGTGTGTGTGTGTGTGTGTGTGTGTGTGTGTGTGTGTGCATGTGTGAATAAGCTGTGTTTGGGAGTGAAGGAGTTTTGTGAAGGAGATGTTTTTTAGGATCGTTTTTATTGTGAAGCACCTGTAGACCCCAAACTGTAAGTATCATGAGAATAGGTTTGTGTATGATACGGGAGCCTGTAGAAACTGTGTGTTGTTAACGTAAATGTTTAGACAATCTCAGGCGAGCCATCCAGTGTCAGATGGGACCAGAGAACCAAACGCCCCCCTGCCTTATCAAAGCTGTTTACTCGGACTGCTCCAATCCTCTCTGTGGCGTGTGGTCGGTTTAGCATTAGTATTAGATTAGCCTAGCACGCAGTGTCAGATGAAGGTCAGAAGAAGGTCAGATTATGTATACTGGGGTATTTCTTCTTCTTTTTTTTTTTTTTGCTTTGCTTCTAAAATGTTTACAATGTCTTTGCTTGACTTTGCATGACTCTGAGAGGAGTAACCCAGGCGTTTATGTGGTGGTTTGGTGGAGCAGCTAGCAGTTAGCACTCTAAACTGCTAAAGGTAGGAGCTGTTGTGAGGATGTTAGGCTGCCATGTTCAAAAGTTTGGGTCATTATTGTTGTGCTGAAATGTTGCATTTTCGAAAATGATTTCAGTTTGAAACTGATATGTTTTATTTAAAAAACAAAAAGGTCATATTAAGTGTAAATGTAAGAATAAATAATAACTAAGAAGTTCATTGTTATGATTTTTGTTTTATGTCTTTGTCTGTGTTTATCAGAAAGCCAGATATTTTTCTGAAGACTTCTTGGCACCAAACTTAAGAGGTCTCACCTGATCAAGTATAAATTCACAACATTATAAATCCGCACTGATTGATCACTTTTTATCGGTGTTTCTCCCCTGTAACATTTTTTTCTGATCCAATTTTTGTATTTACAGAAATATTAATTCCTGTTCTAATACAAACCGCCGCTAGATGTCGCTGCACGCCACCTTTATTCTTCGCTCTACGGTCAGGCTGCCGTCAGGGGGGCTCAGCGGCTCTCCTTTTGTTAACGCCCACATGCTACACATCCATCCACTGCAACAGCAGCAGCAACATGTGCGAACAAATCGAACGTGCCCTTAATAAAGCGTATTTTTAAAATGTATATATATATTTTATTTTGAAGCTATACAAGTTAAAACTAAATACTGCGGCTTTCCCTAGAATGTAAGCTATATCATTCTTACTTAAACGTATGTGTTGCAGGGAGAGGTATGGAGGCTGAAAGAGGGGTTGAGAAGCCTAAATTATTAATCCACACCACGTTCACAACAGCACATTTTTCGAGGGGAATCCATCGCTCGTTTGGTTTCCATGGTACCGCCCCTGTCAGGCTGATCTTTCTGACGTGAGCCACACCCACCAGGACATAAAAACAAAATATCAGGGTTAAAGTTAAGTGCGTGTTTCTTAATCTGAACAAGTTTTATACGCAATCACCTGTGCGTCACTGCTGCCCTCCCTGAGAGCAATGCCTTTGCGTAAAGATGCGCGCCATCCTCTCCTCCGTGTGTGCCCGCGAACCCCTCCCAGCGCGGAGCCCAGTCGATCACAGGCTGGCGGACGGGAGAGGTGCTCCCGCGTGAAGAGCTCGGACACACCACGCGCCACTGGGCCAGACGCGCGAGTGCCGCTGACCTTGGTGCTGGAAAGTCGCGCGGCCGAAAGAGCACCAAACGACACTGCGCTGGGTGACGGATAAACTTGTGCCTAACAATTAAGAATTAATTCAATTCAGTTATTGATGCAACAAAGGATATTTATTTTTTGATTTGTCCGAAATCGTGACAAAAACCCTCATATTTTTGATATTAAGTAAATGTTTCCTGTCTTGAAGAGAAAAATATTTTATTTTAACAAATAGTTGAGTCACGAAGATATGGCATTGCGTGCGCATGCTGAGCCCAGCCGAAGCGGAGAGTGTGTGTTTGTTACAAGGCGCGAGCGCTCCACTCGTTTCTCTCATACGTAGGCGTTTTCTCACACACACCGCGAGCAACCCGTTCCAACGCTACACCCTCGAGCTTCGTTCCGCTTCAGTAGCAAACACCCCTGTGCTGTCTTTCTCTGGTTGCCTATGTTCGGTCACCATGCACCGTAACATGACACTTTAACGTAAAACGAAGAAGCACCAAAGGAATATTCACGTTTGGACATGGAGCCCGCACCAGCACCCGCACCCGAAGCCCGGGGGTTTACCCCCAATAAAGAGGGTTTCAAACAGCTTGCGGGGAAGACACTGGGGCGTATGTACAGGTATTTACTCATATTTAATTTTCTCTGTCCTTTAAACATGTTTCAAACAGCCAATGTTTAAAATGAAACATATACATTAACGGTACATGCTGGGGTTTACTGGAGCTCGAGTTCTATTTTTAAGTGTTAAAACGACCTTTACAACAAAATGATTATATATATGATATGTCTGTTGAGAGGATTTGATTTCAAGTGAAGGTGACTTGTCCTTTGAGGTGAGCGTACGTTTCTCCAGTCCCAGGCCTCGTGCAGGAGGGGACGGAAAGCCTGCCATTCTTAAAATTCGAGGGATATGTAGCAGTGTGCACGGACTGGATTCATTACTTCTTTGTTGGATGTGATTGTTTTTGAGGGAGCACAGTTCTCGCCATTTCGTAGTAATAGTTGGATGTAAGCATCCCCTAGAGAGAGATAGAAAGAAAGAGAGAGGGAGGGATAGAGACAGAGATGGAGCTTCGTTTAGAATTGACGCGAACGAAGGGATAATTGACACGGAATAGGCGTCTGCTGTCATCGCGTGAGAGCATCTCTGCCGCATAATTTATTTACCTGTGCGGACGTAGGTCGATGCTTTTCGATGTTTAACAGCCAAACCCCTGATTCAGACTCTCTCTCTTTTCGATGTTTCACAGCCAAACCCCAGATTCAGATTCTCTCTCTAGATTTGGAAGGGCTTTATTCAGGCGAGCTGGGGTACCGTGAACTGAAATGGTGAATGATGCATTATTTTTGCCTCCTCATTCAGTATTGAAAAAACTTCCTCTTCAATTCGATTTTTACAGTTTTATGTGTTAGTTATCTTGCTGATGCATTTTACATCCACCTTTTCAAACACCTTTTCTTCAATTTCCCCCCTCCCCCTTTACGGTAGTTTCCAGCAAAACACATACATTCCTACAAAGGAACCTTTTTTACACATTATAACCTAATAATATACTAATTCACTTCGCCTTTTTCGTTACAAAACAATCGAATGATTTGACATTTTCAGCAGTAAACCAAGAAAGAGTGTATAAGAATATTGTAGACTAATGTTTTATACATGAGACCAATGGTGGAGAATTCCTTTGGTTAACAGTTATGTCAAAATGAATCGAAATTCGTTCCAGCCGTTTTTACTTTGCATTCGTTTCCTGTAGATTATTCTAGGTGTCAGATCTATCCTCGGTATGTAGCACTGGAGGATTGCTGGCATACCTATGCGTTTCCCTATTTTATTTAATACATTATACATCTATTACATTATAACATTAATGAAGCTGGATACGTTTTCAGAATAAATATGTTTCATCAAAAAAAATATATATAGCCTTCAAGATTTCTGGCGCTTGACTCGCGCTTGTAAAGGCCCGTGCGTCTTCTGAGATAGGAGCGTGCGAGTCCCATTGAATGTAAATAAGGGCGAAGGTGAGCAGAATGCTGCAATGCGGTACGGGCCTCAACTCAGAGATGTCTACCAACCACACACACACAAATATATTTATTTGAAAGATGTTCTGCTGGTTTGAGGCGCATATTTGTTGTGTGGGTTGTTCTCGTGTCGTGCAGGTGCACGAGCTGAATAAGAAATGCCGGGCCCTGTGTTGAAGGCACTGAGGCCTGCACGGGGTGTTCTCCTACCGGAGGACCTTCCTAACCTAAAATCTATGTCTGGAAATACAGGAGGCTCGAGTTTCACAATCATTAATAGTTAATGAACTTTGAGAGACATTCCCCAAAACTCTCCCTTCCCCTCGCGTGCCACTGGTGCTGTTTTAGGAGCAGGCCGGGCTCGTGCCCAGGTGTAGCTGTGATACAAACTCCCCACTCTCTCCTGCCGCCGCAGAGTGCTCGAGAAGCGACAGAAGCCCGGAGATAACATCGAGCTGACGGAAGATGGCCGCCCATCCGCTGCCAAGGAGAGGAAGAAACCCCTGCTCGACTGCACGTGCTGCGGGCTCCCGCGCCGCTACATCATCGCCATCATGAGTGGCCTGGGTTTCTGTATCTCCTTCGGCATCCGATGCAACCTGGGCGTGGCCATCGTCAGCATGGTCAACAACAGAACTGAACACCGGGATGGCAAAATTGTCGTCATGGAGGTGTGTGCATTTCTGTTTCTATGTGTGCCAGTGTGTGTGTGTGTGTGTGTGTGTGCGTCTGTCTGTTTGTCTGTCTGTCTGTCTGCGTGTCTCTCTCTCTCACACACTCTGTATGGGTGGGTAGGAGGGATGGGGGTCTCAGGGAGAGGGGGAGTGGGTGTAGCGAAGGGCTCGTTACTCTTTACGTAGACAAAATGCCGGCGTCGTGTCTCCCAGTCCTTCCCCCCTCCCGTCTTCTCACCAGTGACGCAGAGGCGCGGGGCCTCTCTGATCGGGCTCCTGACGCAACTCCGATAAAACACCTCCTGTTTAAAAAAACACGGGGTTGGAGTAGAATGCATGCGCAGAAAGACACACTCCCACGCACGCACACACACACAGGTTCTGGGTTAACCCACACGTGCAACACTGACCTTGACAGCGAAATGTCATCTTCCAGCGGCTGTTTTAGTGGATAATTCGATGATACCCAAACACACACAGATAACACAGCATTATGCATTCCCTTATTCTGCGCCAAACAGTCGTATTCACCTGTCCTGAACAGCGTAGATTTTTACTGAATCTTAATAGACTTAGTATTAAAAAGGAACTGAATGACTTTCACTCCAATAGAAATGCACTGCACTTCCCCCAAAAGCGTCTGCATGGTACCCTTCTGCCAGAACATCACATATTCGATCAACAAGATTTTCATGTGTGAATACAATACAGAAAGACACACACATGTCTGAGTACAATACAGAAAGCCGTTGTCCAATGGAGAAATTGAAAATGTATATAAAAAGCGGTCAAATTTCTTTAGAACTGAATCCAGATATCCATGCATATCTATGTCCAACCCTCTCTCTGTGTAAAGAAAGCGGCATTCAACTGGGACCCGGAGACGGTCGGAATGATCCACGGATCTTTCTTCTGGGGTTACATCGTCACGCAGATCCCAGGAGGCTGGATATCCTCGAGATTGGCGGCAAACAGGTGTGTTTGTGTGTGTGAGTTCGTTTTCAGGCACCATAAGCGGAATAGTGCAACCTTTGCATTTAATGAGAACGAGTCTCATATTTGACAAAGTCTTTTACTTTTAAAAGACAAAATATTATGGTGTAGGCTATCATTAATACTATGGTACTTACAGTGCAAAACCAGGGCACTTACCCCCATGTGCACACTCGATATTGGATAAATAGACCTTAATTTTTTACTGTACATCATTTATAATTATTTCATGTAATGCATTTTATTTTGCCTGTCAACCTGAAAACAAAAGATGTATCAATTTATTTGAATGTGCTTTTCAGTTGCATTTCTTTGTCGAGTGAGAGAAAGGAAAAGGGGGAAAATGTGGTTAAGATCAAGTTCCAGACATTATAAACGGATCTGGCTCGAGATGCAGCTAATTCTGACCGGGTTGCAGACGGACGGTGGCGCGAGCCTCGGCGCGCTGCTGAGAGCTGGCTCGGCTCGTGGTCTGCAGGGCTTTCTTCCACCTGTTAATGAGCTCCCAGAGGGGGACCGTGACTAATCTCACGCGCGCCGGGGGCATAGCGACCAGTTCTTCTGCCGTTGCCAGCCACCTCCTACTACACGGTTCAAATACAGTTGGTTTTACAACGCTAAGAAACCATTACTGACGCCATTGTGGCATTTGTTATAAAATAACAGAACACTTCGTTTTACCTAAGACGGCAGACCTAAAATATTCTGAATATAAGGCAGTTGTATAGCCTACACCTAGAGAAAAATGATTTATTTTAAATTTCCAGATTGTTCGCTGATTTGAGACTAATTGGTTGAGTTTGTTTCTTCTGTTTATACATTTATGATCGAGCAGGTTCATATTCACTCCCTATCATCCTACTTTGACTGACACTGAGATGTAATCGTATCACCCCTCTCGTGCTAGAGAGCTCCCTAAATCCGATTAGAGCTTTCACTCCGCTTGCCTGCGGGAGGGGTCGGTTCACGGGGTCTCGTGCGTACATGGACGTGACAGTAATGGGGAAATAAATTGCAGCTTGCTCGTTTCCACGCGCCGACTCATTAGAGAAGGCCCTCTGCGCGAGAGCTCAGCTGCACACAAAAGCCACGTGTCTGCTGTCGACACCCGCTGTCGACACCCCCTCATTCAGAGCCTCAGCCGCCCAATGCGCAAACACACACACACACACACACACACCTTTTTTGAAGACTAAAAAGCCCACATCCTTCATATCAAAACGTACAAAATCTACTTAACACTGACACAATTTCAAGGTCACTAAGCAATATTTGTTTAGGCTAATATTCCAAATAACAACAGTTAAAGACAGAGATGATACAAAACAACAATTAAAATAAGAATAATATTTGAATAACAATAAATACTAATAAAACAGTAATAATAACACATGTAATTAAATAAAAGTGAAAATGATTTAATTTGTTTTCAAATTGAACCTGAGGGACACATGTTGTGCCTCCATGGCTATCCTATTTACTGAAGCACCGGATCTCTCCAGTATAGTGGAATATTCTATTCAGAGGAGTGTTTCGTCTTTGTTTAATTCTTGCCTAGGCCCTCCAGATGGGCAGCCTGGCGTCTTGTTCCGGGCGGGGATGGGAGCTTTTTCACTGCGAGGCGAGCTGAACTGGCTCGAATATTAATTCAAATCCCCAGAGATGAAGCCGAGCTGCCTAATGTCCAAAACGCTCTAAAATGTCGGATCTTCATTAAATAAACATAAGGGCCGATTTCTTGGTTACCCCATTTGCTTGATAAGAATGCAAAAGAACGAACTTAAAATCATAATTTTTGATATTTTGTTGCCAATATCTCCGTTGTGGTATCGGTGAAAAATGTAACGCTGTTTTTTTTTTTTTTTTTTTCAGGGTCTTCGGATTGGCCATAGTCCTCACCTCCATTTTCAACATGTTAATACCTTCGGCAGCACGCACACACTACGGGTTGGTCATCTTCGTCAGGATACTGCAAGGCCTTGTGGAGGTAAGAGGCGATGCTAAATCAAATAATAGAATAAAAGTCCGTGTCTAACATGCCAGGCTGACTCAATCAAGCACTTGACATTGTGGTCTAAACAACGACACTTGACCTCCAATACAGATGAGTGATTTAATGGCATTCTTAATACCACTGTTTGAATTATAAGTAAAGGACACACAGACAGGAAATACATTACACTGGTAAGATAACTAAAGTATTTTGAACTCTAAATTAAAGGCTTGATATGATATTATTCTGCAAAATAATGAAATGAAATTCAAATAAATGTCTCTACACCCTTGAAAGTACCAGGAACACAAACAATGGCATATTGGTGTGTATTGGAGTGTTTGAGTGTTTTTTTTTTTTTATCTGTAGTCTAGTTTTAAATCTGAGTGGGTAGTCTATTTTTGAAATCTGTGTGAGTAGTCTAGTTTGTTAATCTGAGTGGGTAGTCTATTTTTGAAATCTGTGTGAGTAGTCTAGTTTGTTAATCTGAGTGGGTAGTCTATTTTTTAAATCTGAGTGGGTAGTCTAGTTTGTTAATCTGAGTGGGTAGTCTATTTTTTAAATCTGACAGGACCTGACCGACACACACAATAACACCACTTCAGTTTCTGCTCACTCTTATTGATCTTCAGACTGTATGTGTGTGTGTGTGTGTGTATGGTGTAGGGTGTGTGTGTGTGTGTGTGTGTGTGTGTGTGTGTGTGTGTGTGTGTGTGTGTGTGTGTGTGTGTGTGTGTGTGTGTGTGTGTGTGTGTGTTTGACTGAGTGAGTATTTTGTGTCTGGTAGTAGAGTGCTAGGGTATCTGGTGTCTGAAGGGGCCACATAGCTGCAGACTGAGTGTGTGTGTATTGTGTGTGTGTGTGTGTGTGTGTGTGTGTGTGTGTGTGTGTGTGTGTGTGTGTGTTTGACTGAGTGAGTATTTTGTGTCTGGTAGTAGAGTGCTAGGGTATCTGGTGTCTGAAGGGGCCACAGAGCTGCAGTGATGTTGTGAGGGCTGAGTTCGATTGGTTGATATGAGCGCTGTGTTTGATTGGTTGATGTGAGGGCTGTATTGCTGTCTTTGATTGTTTATTTTGTATTATTGCTGTTGCTGTTGGTGGGGCTGCCATCTGTCTGTCAACATCTATGAATCAGCAGTCTGTAGACAGGCAGCATAGTTTACAGGTACACACACACACACTCACACACATGCACATACACACACACACACACACACATACACACACACACACACACACACACACACACACACACACACACACACACACACACACACACACGTTTTAGCATTAAAACAATCATTCATTCCAAAGGATATTTGTATGACTCATTTTTCTCACCTCCCTTGACTGGTGTGTGTGAGTGTGTGTGTTTGTAATCAACTCTCTGTTGGATTATATTTATATTAGCATGCACTCAGTTAAGAAATGAGTGTGTGTGTGTGTGTGTGTGTAGATTACAGTATTTCTCTGTTTCTAAAACACATTTTTTCAAAGCATGCCTCGGTTTCTCTGAACACTAAACCCAAGTGCCAACTCCCTAAACCAATTCTGCTAAACTTTAAGCACAATTCTCTGCTTTAAACACAGATTTCAATTGTTAACCGCACTTTCTTCAAAACACAACACACAATTCTCTGCTTTAGACACAGTTTTCAATTGTTAACCACATTTTCTTCAAAACACTAAACACCATCCTCTCTACTTTGCATTCTTCATCAATGCCAAAACCTCCTTGTGTTCAAACAGAAAACACTGCTAATCAATTGGCAAAACTTCCATTTCCAAGGCTGTTTGGCAATTTGGAATCAAGGCTTTAGCTCCTAGTTTGGAGAACAATTTATGGCAACATTGAAGTGAGTGGTGATCAGAGAGGCAGAGGAGTGAGAGTAAGAGGAGGAGGAGGAGGAAAATGATGAAGAGGAAGAGCAAGACGGAGAGCCATTACTGTATATCTGATGAGATTCAGGCCAATGTGTTCAACTTCAAACATGTGGTCAACATGGGTTTGACCATGCAGGAGGCTGGTAAGGCTGGCCAGAGGGTTCAACCAAACATAAGCCGCTTCTCAGTTGCACCGATTCTCCTGACATTCAGAAGAGAGAATGGGTAAGAAACACTACTATGACAGTACGTAAAACACTAGTTTGAATGCCTTACAGTATCAGGAGCATAGTATTCTTGTATTTACAGTAGAATATTTTACATTGTACTGTATTTGTGAAATTATAAACAAATACAAAGTGCAACCATTGATGACCAAGACATATTCCTAAACATCAATACAGTGAGCCTAGCCACAGTGGGCCATGTTCTTAGGCAGAACACCTCGAGAATGAAGCAGGTGTATAGGGTGCCTTTTGACAGAAACTCTGATAGAGTCAAACAATTACTGTATGATATGACTATGTGCAAGTAAGTCATATACGTTTCCACAACTGATTACGTCCCACAGCACTGAAACATTACTGTACTGTATTGTAATCCAATCAAATGTTACTGTATTTTCAGATGTTTCACAACACAACAATTGTCGATATTGTCTTGAGCAAGAACAGGATGCGGTCTAGTTTTTTTGTCCTTTTTTATTTTACATTTTTCTTTCTTTTTTTGTTGACTGTATCAATATCCTATTGTTTGTTCTGTGTAAATCATCTACACATTCGGTTGTGTTTGCTCTGATGTAAAGGCTACAGCACTTTTGAAAAAAAAAGAAATCTTTACTGTAAGTCGTTACTGTTTGTGAGTTGTTTTATATTTGAGTTAAAACATTATACAGTTACAATATTTTACAACAGGAGAAAGCGTACAGTAACACTGGGGATGAAAAGGCATAATACTCCTGATAAGGCCTTCATACTAGTGTTTTCCCATTTCATAGCAGTGTTTTCCATTGGGCACATCAGTGTTCAATCAATGCTTAGAATGTCTACTCAAATAATGGTCTGTGTTTGTTGTTTGAAAACAAAATTCCCTTTTGAGGTGACATAATAGTGTTTTGAAACCAAAGTGGCCTTTTGCAAGAGATATAAAGGGTTTTGCATTTTGTGTGAGTGGTTTTGGGATTTGTGTTTAGAGCTAAGAGAAACTGAGGCATGCTTTGAAAAAATGTGTTTTAGGAACAGAGAAAAACTGTAAACATCCCCATCACTGTTGGTCATCAGGAAGCTCATTAAGACAGGCTTAATAGATCTCTCACACACACACACAAACACACACACACACACAAACAGGTTAAACAGGTCTCACACACATAAGCCATCAGGATGTTTTTTTTTAATTTATGTTATATTCAGTGTGTACTGATGGAATCTAATGCAACAATTGAGGAAAGGTTAGGAGTTTATTCCCAGCCAGCCACTCCTGGCATCCAGCACAGCAACAAGACGATGAGAAGGTTTTAGTTTCTATCTGGGGTCGGTTCTAGATTCATCACAGAAAGTGTGGGGGCAGGTGGGGTCTGCCGAAGGGAGAGGCGGTTCTATCTGGGAGAGATGTGAATCTTAGAGAAGAACAGTCCACAGTCCCTGTAGGGAACTTGCTCCTTACTTACCAGCTGTTAAAGCAGTTTGACCAGCTCTGTACATGGTTCTGCTTACACCTGTCACTGCTTGGTGTGGGATTCTACCTGACATACTATTCTAGAATGTGTGTGGTTCTAAATTGTGGTTGTAGCTGGAGTAAGATTCTAGATTGTGTGTGGTTCAAGTTGTTTTTTGAGGGCACAAAAGGCTGCGTGCAGAGCCAGTTGATAAGATGAGATCCTCTGTTTGCGCTGGTCTGGCTATTGGATGCTTGGTGATGGGATTCATTTCACTCTTTCATGGCTTTCATGCCTGTCTGGGATTCATTTAGCTGAAAACATATACATGTATCATGGACAATGAGATATCGCCAGAGTGGGCATCTAGAGCCATCCATTAGCTGCTTCCTTGAGAGGCCCGCAGTTGTGTGTGAAAGGATAAGCCTCCACACACATGGAAACACACACACACACACACATGGAAACACACACACACACACACACACACACACACACAATGAAGACCTGAGTTTCTGCCCTGCAGGACTGATACGGGGAAGCCATTTTCTCCCCAGGAGTGAGTAAGTGTGTGAGCGAAAGTGTGTGACCATGGCCCATAACTCCGTGTTCATTGGCCTTTATTAGCGGAGTGTTGTGACGCATTCATTAATCTTACTTCCAAAGTTATTCAGAGAGGAATATTTGTCTGTTTGGGATCATCTTTGATTTACTGAACTCATTAAAATGATGTTACCCATGTGGGGCCAATAAAATATGCAGATCATGTTTGCCCTTCATGTTAGGCTGAGACATTATCATTCAGATGAGATACCAGAGAGGGAGGCTGTCGGCTGGTTTCACTGTGTCTGAAGAATAGAATCAAGGAAACTCCCTCATTGCTGTGTCATATTATGCTTTTAAAACGAAAGTACCGTTACCACATACACCTCTCTAACATAGAGCAGACACAGTCATTCACAGAAGCCAACACCTCACTAACATAGAGCAGACACAGTCATTCACAGAAGCCAACACCTCTCTAACAAACAGCAGACACAGCCATTCACAGAAGCCAACACCTCTCTAACATAGAGCAGACACAGTCATTCACAGAAGCCAACACCTTTCTAACAAACAGCAGACACAGCCATTCACAGAAGCCAACACCTCTCTAACATAGAGCAGACACAGCCATTCACAGAAGCCAACACCTCTCTAACATAGAGCAGACACAGTCATTCACAGAAGCCAACACCTCTCTAACATAGAGCAGACACAGCCATTCACAGAAGCCAACACCTCTCTAACATAGAGCAGACACAGCCATTCACAGAAGCCAACACCTCTCTAACATAGAGCAGACACAGTCATTCACAGAAGCCAACACCTCTCTAACATAGAGCAGACACAGTCATTCACAGAAGCCAACACCTCTCTAACATAGAGCAGACACAGTCATTCACAGAAGCCAACACCTCTCTAACATAGAGCAGACACAGCCATTCACAGAAACTCACACTTCTATAATCAAGAGCAGACACAGCCATTCACAGAAGCCAACACCTCTATAATCAAGAGCAGACACAGCCATTCACAGAAACTCACACCTCTATAATCAAGAGCAGACACCGTCATTCACAGAAGCTCACACCTCTCTAACATACAGCAGACACAGCCATTCACAGAAACTCACACCTCTCTAACATAGAGCAGACACAGCCATTCACAGAAACTCACACCTCTATAATCAAGAGCAGACACAGTCGTTCACAGAAACGCACACCTCTCTAATATAGAGCAGACACAGTCATTCACAGAAACTCACACCTCTCTAACATAGAGCAGACACCGTCATTCACAGAAGCTCACAGTACAGTTGGCTCATGTCTTCTCTGGTACTGAAACCCAAGATCTTGACATTGCTGCCTGTGTGTCTGTACGTCTTTAAACACACTTAGTTTTGGTGTGTCTGTACATCTGTAAACACACTTAGTTTTGGTGTGTCTGTACATCTGTAAACACACTTAGTTTTGGTGTGTCTGTATGTCTTTAAACACACTTAGGCCCAATCCCATTTCTAATCTCCACCCCTACCCCTACCCCTACCCCTTGGCCCTCGCCTTTTCAAACGGAGCAATAACGTAGGTGAAGGCGTAGGGTTTGAAACGCTAGCCCTACGAATTGGGATATCCCTTCAACAATTACGTACGTCATCAGTACGCTGCCTCAGCTATTACATAACCGGAGAGCGACAGCTGTCACTCACCAGACATAAACAAACATGGCGCCTGCAGCTGTTGTGGCCGCACTGTTTTAAAGTTTTAAAACCATGAATTACAAAGAAAATACTGACATTTGTGTGATGCTTTTCCTGCTGTTTCCGACATTTTTAAAGGGACTCATGCGATGTTTATTCTTTAATGGCAGCTGCCAGACTCAACTTATTGCCGCCATCTACAGGATTGGGGTGTGAATGATCACGGGTTCGCAATGCATTGGGGGAAATCGGTCTCACCCCTCCGTTTCAAGTGTGCCCTCGGAAAATCTCCGTTTGGAGGGGTGGAAAGCCCTTCCCCCACCCCTACCTTTCTGTCTTAACGTGAATTGGAATAGCCCTACCCCTACACGTGAATGCGCAAAACGGAGGGGAAGGGGAAAGGCGTAGGGCTAAGGGGTGTAATGGGATTCAGCCTTAGATTTGGTCTGTCTAACAGTTTTACTTGGAAACCCTACTAACATCCTCGCACAACTTGTCCAATCTCCTCTTCTCTCCACTCCTCCCCTCCCCTACCCTCCTTGCTACACTCCTTTCATTTCCTCTCCTCCCTTATCCTCTCCTCCTCACTACACTCCTTTCCTCTCCTCTCTCATCTTCTCTCCTCCCCTCTCCTTCTCTTTCCTGTGTTCTCCTTTCCCCAGGGTGTAACCTACCCAGCCTGTCATGGGATCTGGAGTAAATGGGCCCCGCCCCTTGAGAGAAGTCGATTGGCCACCACCTCCTTCTGTGGTAAGTCTAGACTTTCTAGACTTTCCTTATCGTTGTTACAAACCCATTGCTAATGTAGCATCTGTCCTACTCTCTTCTGCTTCCATCTTCCTTCCCTGTCTCTCTCCTGCCCTCTTTTCTCCACTCTCTCCTGCCCTCTTTCTTTATCCTCTCTCTCCTGTCCTCTCCTTTTCTCCTCTCTCTCCTGTTCTGCTCTTCTTTTCTCTCCATCCTTCTCTCTCCATCCCTCTCTCTCACACCCTTCATCTCTCTCCATCCCTCTCTCTCACGCTCCCTCTCTCCCTCTCCATCCTTCTTTTCACACTCTCCCACTCTCTCCATCCCTCTCCATCTCCTGCCCTCTCCCTTTCTCCTCTCTCCTATTCTGTTCTTCTTTTCTCTCCATCCCTCTCTCTCTCTCAAACATGCTTTATTGGTATGACTGTAACAGTGTTGCCATAGCAATGCAATGAACATGCAATACAACAAATATACTATAGGTACTATAGGTAATATATACAAATATTTGGCATGGAGCAGTGTAAGTCAATATAAATATTAGTGCTGTCAGTTAAACGCGTTATTAACGGCGTTAACGCAAACCCATTTTAACAATGACAATTTTTTTATCGCAAGATTACCTTTATTTTCAGATTAAGTTAGTTTTGATCTAGCTACACCGGAAGCAAAACAATAGGCAAGCCTTATGGGCTTGGAAGCCGGCCAATAGTAGTAGGCTAACGTTTCTGTTTGAGTGAATGGTGAGCGCGATACGGCAAAATGGATGATAAAAAGCTTCTGAATGTAAAGTTTACTTTTAAAAGTTGTGTTGTGCAAAAGACGCCAGCTTCACTGTTGTCTGTAAATGTCAACAGGCTTGTCTGTTTGAGTAGCTGTGATACATTTTGAGTTAACTATGACATAAATGCAATTAATCACGATTAAATATTTTATTTGTTTGACAGCACTCACACACACACACATATATTAGTGCTGTCAAACGATTAAAATATTTAATCATAGTTAATCGCATTTACGTCGTAGTAATCGCAATTTTTATCTATTCTAATTGTTTTTCCATCATTTTTTTTATTTTATTTGTATGCTCTTGTTAACATGGAAAAGTGGACTAGCTTGCTTTATGCAAATGTTTTTTTTTTATTGAAAAACAACAGTGCCAAACAGGGCGGTACAAAGTCAAATTATAAAGTGCACATTTCAGGTAAACAAGGACTCAGCCTATAGTGGAGTTAAACCATGGCTTAATATATTTTTTTTTTCAAGTTTGCTGGGAACATAGCAGTCAGGCCTCTTATTTCAAGATAATGAACAGTAACAGTTAGGTTACCAATAAAAGGTAAGCCTACTACTTCTTTGCTTCCAGCCAGCTGCCTGTTGACATTTTCAGACAACAGAGAAGCTCGCTTCTTTTGTACAACACAACTTTTAAAAGTAAAATTTCCATCCAATGCTTTTTATCATCCATTTCGCCGTAGCACGCCCACCATTCACTCAAACCGTAACGTTTGCCTACTACACAGTTTGCGAACGTTAATGTGAAAAAATATGTATATAAATAAAAAAAAAAAAAAATTCATCTCGCAATTAAAAAATGGACGCCGTTAAAATGGGTTGGCATTAACGCCGTTAATAACGCGTTTAACTGACAGCACTAATATATACATCTGTTTCTCAGGCTCCCATCATATATGTAAATATGTAATAAGAATACATTCTAGTAATTGTATAAATGTATACAACTCTCCCCTCTCTCCCACAGGCTCCTATGCTGGTGCTGTGATTGCCATGCCCATGGCTGGGATCCTAGTGCAGTACACCGGCTGGCCCTCTGTCTTTTATGTCTACGGTGAGTGAAATGTGTGTGTGTGTGTTTGTGTGTGTGTGTGTGTATGTGTGTGTGTGTGTGTGTGTGTGTGTGTGTGTGTGTTTGTGTGTATGTATGTGTGTGTGTGTGTGTGTGTGTGTGTGTGTGTGTGTGTGTGTGTGTGTGTGTGTGTGTGTGTGTGTGTGTGTGTGTGTGTGTGTGTGTGTGTGTGTGTGTGTGTGTGTGTGTGTGTGTGTGTGTGTGTGTGTGTGTGTGAATATTCCAGTGGAAATCAGATTTTGCAGATGTGAGCTGTGTATTGATTTATTCCTGGATGTTTCCATGAGTCTGTGGCCAGCCCAATAAATCCCCCCTCCATATTGAATTACTCCCAGTGTGATGAGGCGGGTGACAGATAAATAGGTGAAAGGTCGGGGATGTGATTGTGTGAGCAGACATATGCCATCAGTCTGTTTGGGATCTGACATGGTGATCTGATGTTTGTCTGTGCTGGATTGGTTGGAACGGGTAGTGAAGGGCTAGTGAATGTGTTGTAACTCTAGGTATTGTCTCAAATATCTGATATCTCTAAATTAGCTACTTCCCTGCTTTTCTCTCTCTCTCTCTCTCTCTCTCTCTCTCTCTCGCTCTCTCTCCTTCACTCTCTCCCTCTATCTCTCACTCCTTCTCTCTCTCTCTCCCACTCTGTCTCCCTCTCGCTCTCTCTTGCTCCCCCTCCTTCTCCCTCTATCTCTCACTCCTTCTGTTTCTGTCTCTCTCTCCTTCACTCTCTCCCTCTATCTCTCACTCCTTCTCTCTCTCTCTCTCTCTCTCTCTCTCTCTCCCACTTTGTCTCCCTCTCGCTCTCTCTTGCTCCCCCTCCTTCTCCCTCTATCTCTCACTCCTTCTCTCTCTGTCTCTCTCTCCTTCACTCTCTCCCTCTATCTCTCACTCCTCTCTCTCTCTCTCTCTCTCCCACTTTGTCTCCCTCTCGCTCTCTCTTGCTCCCCCTCCTTCTCCCTCTATCTCTCACTCCTTCTCTCTCTGTCTCTCTCTCCTTCACTCTCTCCCTCTATCTCTCACTCCTTCTATCTCTCTATCTCTCACTCCTTCTCTCTCTCTAGGGGTTTGTGGGATATTCTGGTACATGTTCTGGGTCCTGGTGTCGTACGAGAGCCCCGCTGACCACCCCACCATCACAGAAGAGGAGCGCACCTACATTGAAGAGAGCATCGGAGAGAGTGCCAAGCTACTGGGCCCGGCCGAGGTCAGCCTTCCTCCCACCATCCTCTTCATCACTTCTTCAGTGTGTCTCGCCTCTCAACCCTTCGCTTCTCTCTGTCTGTCTCTCTCTCTCTCTGCATCTCCTTCTTCTCTGTCCTCTCCCCTCTTCTTTTTTTTTCTCATTCATTTTTTATTTCCATGTCACAGATATACAATCAACCACATCAGGAAACATGTTATATAGATACAGATATACACAATCCCCCCAGAACCCCCCCCCCACCAACACCCCCCTCCCCTGGCCCCCCACCACCACCATCCTCCCACGCCACCCAACCGAGCACACGTTGAGGCAGTCACAGACAAATCATGTCTACATCAACAGCAGATCCTTCAACTTGGTTATCAAATTTTCCCATATTGCTAGTGTATGTGGCTGAGCATTATTACTGTAACTCTTGCAGATGACAGTTCCATGTAAGATACAGTATGTCCAAAAATGACCGCAGCCAGTGGACAGTAGAAACGTCATGGGGGGATTTCCAGCGTTGGACTACAATCTTTTTGGCCGCAGTAAGGCCTGCAAGCCAAATTTTACGAACTTTTTCCGCAAGAGACAGATGGGAATCATCATTTAATAGGTGCACAGCAGGGTCTATAGGAAACTGAACTCCTGTTACGTCCGTAGCAATATTGATCACATTTCTCCACAATCTAGATACCTCTGGACACTCCCACATTACATGTAAAAAGGAGCCAAGGGTTCCATGGGGGCAAAAAGAGCAATAAGGGTCAGGGGCAAATCCCATCAGATGTCTTATTCTTGGCGTTACATATGCCCTATGGCAGAATTTCAAATGTATATATCTATGATTTGGATTTTTTTGAGGCACCAGAGACGTTGTCCCAAATGGTTTCCCAGTCTAATTCTTGTCCCAAATCTGTTATGTCTCTA
>NC_137916.1:2815000-2830000 GCF_963457725.1 Sprattus sprattus | reverse complement strand
TGATTTCTTTTTATGATCCATTGCGTTGCCTAAGGTCCTCCAATAATTTATTTTCGTTACCCCCACCATGCCTGCTACCTCCGCGGTGCGTCCTTGAATAACGTCCCCAGGACGTCTAAAACACGTTTCCCAGAAGTCACCACAATGCCTTCAGGACGTTCTTGCAACTTCCTGCAGAACGTCCCCAGGACCTATAGAAAACGTTTCCCAATTGTCACCGCAACGTCCTCGTGACGGTCTTGGAACGTCGTGCAAAACGTCCTAGAGTTGTCAAGGGAACCATACACATTTACGTTTTTAGAACGTTCAGAGAGACCATTACAGGACGTCGAGGGGACGTAATTTTGCTTACAGGGTGTGTGTGTGTGTGAGTGTGAGTGTGTGTGTGTGTGTGTGTGTGTGTGTGTGTGTGTGTGTGTGTGTGTGTGTGTGTGTGTGTGTGTGTGTTTCAGTGAAAGACGAGCAACACTAATCCACACACTGATTCTACCAGTCAGTAAGACCCCTCAGATACATCACTCACGAATAAAGCACCCTTAGAGAAAGTCATCTTCTTCTTGTTCTTCATCATCTTCATCATCACCAGTTAGGGCACTCACTCTCACTCACACCTACACCAACTTAATCATCTCGTCATCCTTATCATCTTTATTTTCATCAACACCATCTTCAACACCATCATCTTCATCACCTAATTTTTATCTCCATTTGCATCACACAAACACACACACACACACACACACACACACAAACACACATACACACACACTCAAACACATTAACATACACACACACCAGAGGTTCCGCTTGAGAAAAATGTTGCCGGGCAAAATGACCGGCAGAGTTTTCATTTTCCGGACATTTTAATGATAAGCCGGTCATATATCTATTTCTGCTTCTAAATTAGCCTATAGAGCTCCTGCGTCACGTGACTTTTGATTGTCGGACGCCATTTTGGCAGTAAACATTACGACCGGCGCCAGCCTTGAAGAGTTCATACCGAGCGAATATACGTATATAACTAATAATAATAAATAAATAAAATATAAATTAAGGTTGAAAATGACAGCCACGGTTGGGTACGTTCAAAAACACAAACTAGCAAGTTACAGATGCACTGTAGTAGCTACCCAAGATAATAAACAAACATGCTAACGTGACACTGCCGTACCTAGTCAAGCTAATAAACAAACAATGCTAACGTGACACTGTCTATCAAACTGGGATAATTTAATACTTACCCTTGCAGTGATGATGCCAAAATTACAGAGATTAAATATAAGTGACCCATATAACGCTCCTGGGGTGCTTTTCAAGAGCATAACATCCTACAACGAAGAATATATTTACCTGACTTGCGCTACGCTGACATCCACAGCTATCTGCTCAATTTTCCCTTAGTTTATACTGGGGACTCCCTCAGAGCATACAAAGGCTTGGAGGCTTATAAATGGTGTCAGTCCGGCTTCGTAACACAACTTCGACTGTGGAGTCTTGCATCCAAAAACTTCGGCATCATCACTGCAAGGGTAAGTATTAAATGATCCCAGTTTGATAGACAGTGTCACGTTAGCATTGCTTGTTTATTAGCTTGACTAGGTTCGGCAGTGTCACGTTAGCATGTTAGTTTATAATCTTGGGTAGCTACTGCAGTGCATCTGTAACTTGCTAGTTTGTGTTTTTGAACGTACCCAACCTAAGTGGCTGTGATTTTCAACCTTAATTTATATTTTTTGAATTTCATACATAGGTTAATCACTCCCAACGGCTAAATGACAGTCAACTGAAGCCGTGACTGCCAGTCAGTGCCTGTCAGATAACTGACGCGATTACTGCCAAAATGGCTACGCCCATCGTTTTTCGGCACGCGACCAGCAACTATGACGACAGGCGCAGGAACTCTATAGAAGAAAACTGACGCCATGTTTAGCTTAAAGAATTACATAATCAGGTCGTTTAGAATGAAACATGTTTATTTGCCAAAGTTTACAATGGGGAAAAAAACATAAATGCCTGATGCGCGTCAATAAATGGCCTTTAATCGTAACCTGCTGTGTGAAATTGAGCACTGCAACAAGGTCATTGCTCTCCGACTATGTTCAATGACAGCGGAGATTCTAAAATGATTAGACCCTCTTATGAATCTGTTGCGTCGTCCTGCCATTTCGAAGAGCTAACAGAACATTTTACTGTTACCATCAATTACTTCGCACCTTAGCCATGGGAACTTCATTCGGACATAAACGCCCGACACTTCGGCCTTTTCCCTGGTAAAGCTGTTTGAACATCTAGGGCTTCAGGTAGGCTATTCAATGTTTGGAAAGTTCACTAGTTCAGTTCATAGTTTACATTTTGAACTAAGTTCACAGCTCCAAAAAATGCGCTTGTCCAGTTCTTTTTTTTTAATATGTTGCAAGCTATTTTTCAAAATCTCTATCTGTCTGTCTGCTCTCGGCCTCTACGCAACTTCGCGCTCTCACGCACGGGCAGACAGTAGAATGAAATTAAACGCGTTCAGATGCAACACTGCAGGTATTACAGGTTCATCCTCATCAGAAGGTTCACCCTCATCAGTTGAGTTTGGCCTCTGAAAAAAACTTTTAAGGCTAGTCTGCTTGGCCATGTTTGATACTTATCACTCGGTTCGCTCCGTTTGTAACCGACGGTTTGCGCTTTATTTAAAATGCAGCATATGCTTGTTGTTTAATAACTTTCAAGCGGCAGAATAGCCTGTTCCTTTAAAACATAATAATAAGGGCAGTGCACGTTTGCTTTATAGGCCTAAATATTAGGATTGTTGTCTATTTCAGATTGTGTTTGCTGGACGGGATTTTTAAGAAATTCCAATCAGACAATTTGACCGGTGAGATCTAATATTTTCGGACATTTACATTTTTTTCCGGACAAAGACCGGTAATTACCGGACAACGGAAACGCTGACACACACACAGAGCAAGAGAGCTTTTTGGGGCATGCATCTGCCTCCATATCCTCCTCCCCCCCACTCCATTCATCTTCTCTCTCTCACACACACACTTTCTTTTTCTCTTTTTACACACATCTCTACATCTTTCCACTCCGCTTCCTCTCACTCTCTCTCTCTCTCCATTTCTCTGAGTACGGCGGTCTGAGTTGAATGCCTGTTTTCCCTTTCTTCTCTCCTGGACTTTTTAAATAATTCATGGCGTCTCTCAAGAGAAAAGAGCAGAGGAGAGAAGAGGGGAGGGGAGGACAGATGACGAGAAGACGAGGATAGCAGTAGTGGGACATACGCTATGGAGACTTGCTAGTGTTATACGCTATGGAGACTGGTTAGTGTTATACTCTATGGAGACTGGTGAGGATAGTGTTATACGCTATGGAGACTGGTTAGGTTAGTGTTATACGCTATGGAGACTGGTTAGGTAAGTGTTATACGCTATGGAGACTGGTTAGGTTAGTTTTATACGCTATGGAGACTGGTTAGTGTTATACTCTATGGAGACTGGTGAGGATAGTGTTATACGCTATGGAGACTGGTTAGGTTAGTGTTATACGCTATGGAGACTGGTGATGATAGTTTTATACGCTATGGAGACTGGTAAGGTGAGGTCAGTGTTATACCCTATGGGGAAATGTAGAGGAGACAGACTGTACATTACACAGTAACATCCTTTAGACTGCGGTATGCTGGGAATATACCTTAACATGACATAATGGAGGCCTTAAATATGTATTACCATGGTACTGTTATTTTACAGTAAGTCCCTGACCTAACATTTTGTATTTCCTGTAAACTAAATTAACACTAATTGAATCCTTAGTTAATCTCCTCACATGGTTTTTACTAAAACCCTTACTGTTGTTATACGGAAAAAGATTTTACTTTAAATGATGCGTATGGGTGAGGCACTGGCTGTGGACCCTGCAGTGATTAATGCCCTCTCAGTCTTTGTCAGACAGTCACTAGTCGTTAGCATTAATATTTCACATGCTAGTCGTTAGTGCCAGAGTGTTGCTAATTACCAAGACTCTGAGGTGGTCTCTCTGGCTGCAGCGAGGGCACAGGCACAGCTATGCACCTCATGGGCTTTACACAGGGTTACGGCCAGCCACTCCAACCACAACATAAAGGTGACACAAGACAGAGTTCAGCCGAATGTCTAGGGACAACACTACCCCCTCATCAGCACAGGTTGGGTTGCATTTATAGTGAATGGCAGACAGGTGAGCCTCAGGTGAGCCACACAGGTGAACTCAAATGAGGGGCAGAGGAATATAGCAATGCAACAGCAAGCATTGGGAGATCCACATTGAACAATTTTCCTTGTGGATTTCTATCAAATTGAGAATTCCCATTGAATGAATAAATGAATGAATGTCCTTTGTCTGGCTTCTGATTGGCAGGTTTCAATGTCAATCATCTGGACATCGCCCCTCGCTATGCCAGTATCCTGATGGGCATCTCCAATGGGGTGGGCACCCTCTCTGGCATGGTGTGCCCACTCATCGTCGGAGCCATGACTAAACACAAGGTGCGCCACTCATGGTTATAAACATGCTCATCAATATTACACTCAGCTATCTGCCATTGTGCTAGCTTGGCATAGCCACTTTAACTCTCCTCCCTCACTCCCTCCTCTCTCTCTTTCTCCCTCTCTCTATTTCTCCCTCCCTCACTCTCTTTGACTCTCTCTCTCTCTCTCTCACTCTTTTCCTCTATTTCTCGTTCTCACTCTCTCTCCGCCCCCCCTCTCTGCCCCGTCCCCCTCTAGACTCGAGAGGAGTGGCAGTACGTGTTCCTGATCGCCGCCCTAGTGCACTACGGCGGTGTGATCTTCTACGGGCTGTTTGCGTCGGGCGAGAAGCAGCCGTGGGCGGACCCGGAGCTGACCAGTGACGAGAAGTGCGGCTTCATCGACGAGGACGAGCTGGCGGAGGAGACGGGTGACATCATGCAGAGCTACAACGCAGCGGGCGGCCCAGCCAAGAGCTACGGCGCCACCACCCAACTCAACGGGGGCTGGGCAGAGGGCTGGGAGAAGACGGAGGAGTACGTACAGGAGGGGGGGCAGCAGGCGGGCTACGGAGGGTACTCCTAGAGCTACACACACACACACACACACACACACACACACACACACACACACACACACACACACACTTGACACAAACACGCACTCAAGACAAAGACAAACACACACACACACACACACACAATGTAGACCTATTTTGTAGTGTTTGTGAGTTCTGACAAAAAAAAAGATGAAGTAATCACCTATACCAGTTAAAGTTCCATTGTTGTATGTTTGCACACGTTTAAAAATGAAAAAAGATAATCTCTGAAGAAAGGACAGAAAACAAACAAACAAACAAACAAACACACACACACACACACACACACACACACACACACACACACACACACACACACACACACACACACACACACACACACACACACACTAATAACCTTCAGATGAAAAGTATCACTGCACATATCAGATTGGAGGGTTGTAAATGTTATATGTATTTTAAAAACAGAATGACTTTTATTTTTCAAGTGCAATCATGTGTACATTTGTGAAGTGCTGAGTCAACAGGACTGCCAAGTCATTATTACAAACAAGTAATGCATTTCAGACACAAGACTGCTGAGTCATCCTAATGGACCAGTAGTACACTTTACATAGAGAACTGCTGAATCATACAAACATACCAACAGTACTCTTCATGCATAGCCAGCCATAAATACTGCTCTGGGCGCTGTGTACTGACCAGTTGTGCATTTCAGACAGGGCAGCAGAGTAATACAACAGACCAGTAGAATACTTCCCATACAAGATTGCTGAGTCACTGTAAATAACCAACAGTACTCTCCATGCATAGCCAGCCATACAGTACTGTTCTCGGCTCTGTGGTACTGTCTGGGCTCAGTCCATACTGTACTGATCTGGGTTCCGTCCATACTGTACTGATCTGGGTTCAGACCATGCAGTACTGATCTGGGCTTAGTCCATACAGTACTGATCAGGGGTAAGTCCATACAGTACTGATCTGGGCTTAGTCCATACAGTACTGATCAGGGCTAAGTCCATATAATGCTGTTTTGGGCTTTGTGGAGCCTCCCAGTCAGAAACCACTTTGAGTTTTGCTCTTGTTATCCTCTTCTGATTGCACGGAGTGAGTTGTGCCTGTCCTTGTGAACCTGTGCACCGAGCGCGAGTCAGTTCCTTATTTCCTGGTTTCTGACACATCCTTGTGAGGTTTCGGTGGGTGCAACATAGCTGAATCACGTCTGAAGACTTGGGTCTTTGCTTTAAAGAGCACACTAATCATTAAGACAATGGAGGAGAGGGAAAGGGAAAGGCAGAGAGAAAGAGAGAGAGAGAAAGAGAGAGGGAAAGAGAAAGAAATAAGTTTGACTAGAAAAGCAGGCATGGAACATGTCATCAAGGGCTTGTGTAATGCAGACAGAATTTAGACATTGAACTAACAGATGTATAAATATATTTACAAATATGAATATAAATATATTTAAATGCATCAGATATGTATTAACATTCTATGACATGATCTAATCAATCTAAATTATATTATAACTATACAGTATATGATAGGAAATAATATATTGTATCAAGCACTGTATGCAATTTCAAGGACAGTTCCTGTTTAGGAAGGCTGCAGGTTGTAAAGATGAGGGGCGCTGTAGTGGGGAGCATCAGGAGTTAGCTGATGTAGCTCAGTGTGAGGTTCTAAAGATGAGGAACGCTCCAGTGGGGAACATCAGGGGTTAGCTGCTGTAGCTCAGTGTGAGGTTCTAAACATGAGGAACGCTGTAGTGGGGAACATCTGGGTTTAGCTGCTGTAGCTCAGTGTGAGGTTCTAAAGATGAGGAACACTCCAGTGGGGAACATCAGGTTTTAGCTGCTGTAGCTCAGTGTGAGGTTCTAAAGATGAGGAACGCTCCAGTGGGGAACATCAGGGGTTAGCTGATGTAGCTCAGTGTGAGGTTCTAAAGATGAGGAACGCTCCAGTGGGGAACATCAGGGGTTAGCTGATGTAGCTCAGTGTGAGGTTCTAAAGATGAGGAACGCTCCAGTGGGGAACATCAGGGGTTAGCTGATGTAGCTCAGTGTGAGGTTCTAAAGATGAGGAACGCTCCAGTGGGGAACATCAGGGGTTAGCTGATGTAGCTCAGTGTGAGGTTCTAAAGATGAGGAACGCTCCAGTGGGGAACATCAGGGTTTAGCTGATGTAGCTCAGTGTGTTGGACAGACACCATGCAGGTAAGACAACCACTGAGACTCTCCTGAAGTTGACTGGAGAGACAGAGAGGTAGACAGACAGACAGAGAGAAAGAGAGACAGACAGGGAGACAGATAGACAGACAGAATGAATGAAAGACACTGAGAGAGAGAGAGGCAGAGAGAGTCTGTTGCTATGGGGATGACACTTGCAGCTTTCCCAGACGCACAAAGAGAGAGAAGCATCTGAGCCTCAGCAGTAACCCCAGGTTTTGAGCACATGAGTTGACAGGGAATGTCTCGTCCCCGTATCAACATGTGGACATAAAAGTTAAAAAAACAACGTGTCTAGAGAGGTCACTGTTGGGGGAGGTGACAGGCGAGCCAGAGTGACTGACAGTTGAACCATCCAGTAGTTAGAAAGAGAGAGACAAGCACTGAGAGACCAGCTTACAGCTGTCCAGTTAGTCTGTCCATAACAGTCTCTAAAACCAGAAGGAGAGAGTTAAGAGAGAGTTAGTTTATCCTAGGTGAGAGAGTTTAAGATACATTATCCAAAGCAAGAGAGATAGTATATCCCAAGAGTTAATCTGCCCTATGCACAGTATGTCTGGCCATAGAGAGGGAGTTAAGAAGATGATAGCTTGTCTGTATTAAGCACAGTCTGTCTCAAGGACCCAAACCTTCACATACGTCTGCTATGAGACGCATAAAGCTACCGCCATGTCATGTTAATGTCTGTGAATGTGTGTTATGCATGGATTAATGTAAAATTTACTTGAAGTGATCAAATTATACTATGTGTTTTTTTTCTGAATGTCATGAAGTCTGTTTGTTGTTTTTGTTTGGGTTTTCTTTACACGACTAACCAAAGGTGATGTGTAGAGACAAGGTCACAGCTGGAGAGCTTCCATTGGAGGACAGCTGCCCAATGAGCTACTGAGAGTGGGGCTACTGTCTGACCACGCCCCCGTTCTCAGTGTACAAAGCAATAAAGCCATGGCAACAGTCTGTGGGTTTATCAACCTTAAAAAAGAGCAACACACATTAGCACATTAGCATTTAGCCATAGTGAGTTTGGTTTTATGAGTAGTGTTTTTGTGGATGCAAATTTAAAAAGAGAAAAAATGATTTAAAAAAGACTAATAAAACATGAAAGTAAGTGTAATTAAAAAGCTCTTTGAAGCTTATATATATAGATATATAGATATATAGATCTAGCCGGAGCCCAGCCACTCTCTCAGTAGACAGAGAGCAAGCGCTGGGCCCACTCACCAGAAGAGAATGATATCCCCAGCGTCGCCACGGGGACGTTTCCTAGGCGACGGCTCCAACTCCCCTGGATGTGTGCACCTCTGTAGTGATCCTGTGTTCTCCCCGTGGTTGCCCCCCACCTCCCCCCCCCCCCCCAACCCACCCGGGTTGACTGGGTCTGTTAGTGTGTGTCTCTCTGCCCACCCTCACCACCCCACCCCCGCCCCCCCCTCACTGTCCACTGCTGTAACGAGCCGTGGCTCAAGGACTGTGTGTGTAAAGGTGTTTCATATATTGTACAAAAGCGGCCGTGGTTGCCAGGCGACCTGCGCGGGTCCCGTAGTCCTGTCTGTGCCTATGTGTGAGTTCTACCTGTGGTTCTATGGCTTTTTATTTGCTGTGTTCTATGGAGAGGGTTGTTGATGTCAAAACTGAACTGCTATATATATTCTCTTTTTATAAAAAGATCAAATTTAAATCCTGCCTGTGCCTGTTTCTTGTGTGTGTGTTTTCGATCTGTTAGTCTGTCAGTAGCACATGGTGGTGTTACATACCAGCTGTTCTGATACGCAACAAATGAAGCACTAGACAGAATGGGCTCGTATCTAGGGGAATACTTATTAACAGAAAAGGCTAAATGCAACGGAGAATTTCGATATCAACGTAGAACGGCGAGGAAGGCCCGAATAGCGTGGTGGCACGCAGCTGAAAGAGGCCGTTCTGGTGGGACGATCCGGCCTTAAAACATGACGGGCTCCGCTCACGTCTGTACAGGCAACACCTGCACACAATTACAATAAGGCAAACGTAATGGCAAACGAAATAAGGGAAAAACAGTGACCCCTTAGGCAGGAGGACGTAACAGTGGGTGTTTGAAATGAGACGCTATGGATGACCTGATCCTCAGCCTTCTGGTGAACTGCTTTGGGCAACACAGGACCATTGCAGTAAGAACTCAGGCAGGTCAGGACAAACAGAGGCAGTAAAGATACACACTTCAGACACACACACACACACACACACACACACAAAACAGTGCAGACACAAACTTCCCAGACAGACCCATGGACACAGAAGAGAGTACACTTGAGAGACCATTTTAAGAGCTTTCCTAAACCACTGCCCTCCACCTCACTCTCTTTGCAGTGAAGAGAGCTGCCACACACACACACACACACACACACACACACACACACACACACTGATTCACACACACACAACTCATTCCTCACACCTTTTCCAATCTAGAGATCTGCTAACTCACAGACGTCTCTTAAGGTCTCTTAGGGTTCCGGAACACTCTGTCCCTGCTCTGGTGTTCTAAGATGAACGACTCTCTTTCACATCATTCCTCTTTTCTCTCTCTCTGATCCATCCTTTCCTCCCTCCTCCTTTCCTCTCCTCTTCCTGCGATCCCTCCTTCCGCCACTCTTCCCCTCTGGGGTAAAGGGAAATCAATGAGAGAGACCCTCTCGCTGCAGGGGGGCGTATTGGCCAGCGGCCGGCCTAATGCACAGGGGAGGAGAACAGGGGGAATGAGGAGGGGAAAGAGAAGAAGAGTGGAGGATAGAGAGAGGAGGAGGAGGAGGAAAAAGCACTTAGATAGCATTTAGAAGGTAGGAACCTTCAGAGAAAGCAGACCCCTCAGAGGAGGCAGGCGGGGACCCACTGAAGCGGAAAGGCCTATGAATCCAGCTGGTTCTGTGGGTCAAGAACTAGAAGAAGAGCGTCATCTCTGTGGTCATCTAAAGCAAAGCTGTGGCAGCTGCACAGGCTTCCATATAACACAGCATTGCAACAGCTATAAGAGCACACACACACACACACACACACACACACACAGACACACCAGTAAGGGGGGGTATGCACAGAGGATCATAGATGTTCTGCCTGTGTCGGCTACTGCACACACACACACACACACACACACACACACATGCACATCTCACACAAACAAATAAACGCACACACATACACAAACTCTATTTACGTCAAATGTTTTCCCACCTGCTGGTCCCCTGACGCTGTTTGGTGCAGGTGTGTAGGCGGAGTCTAACTGTCATACAGCTGTAGGTAAAATGGGTACCATTCTCATTTGGAGTACCAGATTAGGTAGGTATCTTACCCAGTGAGCAGGCGCCGGGTGAATGTGGGTGCAATTGTGTATGAATTGTGATATTGACTTCACGAGGGCCACCAAGACACACTGGTGCTGTCCTTGTAACAGCAACAATATGTTGGTAATCTCACCCGATTGGACAGGGCATCAACCATTCAACACAAAGGCAGATCAATTAAGTTGATAATCCACAAATCAGTCTCATTAAATATATCAGTCTCATAAAATATATTATACTATCAATTGGGAACTCTGATTAATAATTAAATTAATAACTACAAACAAAGTTACCTTATTAATAGTATGGTTGAATTGGAGTTCTGAATAGAAGAGGTTGACAACGTCCATTCTTGTGTAACATTAAATAAACCAGCGTATATAAATCAAAGTATTTATTACACAATGATAAAGAAATAACACACAATATGTAATCTAGCTAAATGTACCTAACTAATTAATTGAAGAAGTATATGTATGTGTAAGGGAGAGGGAGTGTGTGTGTGAGCGAGCTTGTAAACTCGGTGATGCGCTTTTAGGAGCGCGCCTGAAAGTATGTGTGTGTGTGTCCCTTTGTCCTGACCACCGCAGTTCCGCGTGCATGTGTGCACGTTCGTGAACATAAATGTGTGGTGAAAGAGTACGAGCCTATGTATGCACCGGGAAGTTCGAGTTTGTGAGCTTCGCGTGTGTGGCTATATGAAGACCAATGTATTTGTAATCGTATGTGATTTAAGATGCCATGTTAGAATAAAGAGATGGTTAGTAATGCATGCAAGACTCGTGTGTCTGATAAGCTATCCTAACGATTTCCCTTGGATGGTGTGGCGAAGCCAACTACCAACTAACAATGAAAGTATATAACAGTTATGTTCGGTAAACAAAACAGATACAATACATGAACAATGGCATATGTAAACAGTCCTATGCTTAGCCAGGTTGTGAATAGCTATGATAGCTAACTGCCCAGTCGATGTTACCAGTCCTTTGGAAAAGTGTTGGCGCATCCGATGTTCCTGAGGCAGAGAAGAAGTCCGTAGGTGGAGAAAGTTGTCCTTACTGAGATGTCGTCGGTATTACACTGCAGTTTAGATCGGAGGATTTGATCGCTCGGAATGTTGCAGTTTCCGCGAGGTCTCTGTTGTGCTTTGTTTCTCCCGTTGCAGAGTTAACTGGCAGATCTAATTGTTAGCTGCTTTGCTTAACTTACGTTGTCTCAGTTAGCGGGCAGTGTTTGGCTAACGAGAGATTGTCTTTGTTGAAAACAAAAGAGTAGGCCTTCACCAGGTGACGGTGGAAGGACGAAGACGCTCCTTGGCCGACGCCAGGAGATAGAGAGATGTGAGCTGGCCAAAGCCAGTGGAGAGAGAGTGCGCAAAGAGAATGAATGTATCGTTTCAACGCAGTTTATAGGCAAAAGTACGTCACGATTTTAACACCTTGTCTGCAGCCAATTGTCTCTGTGAAATGTCAGATAAGAAAGTCAGAGTGATAAGGGAATTGTGGGTAATGAAGTCTTTTGTTGGGCTCCACCTACATCCCCCCTTGGTCACTTGATTGCACCGGATGTGTGATCCAGTGAGCACAACTGTGCATAGTCCATGTGTGGAAAGAGTTCATTGGTGAGACAGTCAAAGTTGTAACATCAGTACTGGGCATTTGTTGATACTATCTATTCTGGCTTAGCAGGTACAAAGTCATCAAGTTACAAAGACAAAATCAAAATAAACAGTAATGACAATGACATAGCATACAACAAATAAACCAGTGGGTCATCTACTCGTCAGGGTTAGTGAGAATAGGAAAAGTTAGTGATGTCAACTTGTTAGGCTGAGATGCAGAGATAGGGGCACCTGATACAATGATAAAACCATTTCTTGAGAATCCAAGAGTGTGTTTGTTGAATCACTCAATAGATTGGATGACAATACTGACTAGTAGATGACTAGTGACTGACTAGTCTTGGCAGCCTTTGCTGTTTTTGTCCTTAAGGCATGTTCTGCTGCGGAAGGGTGTCATCTTGATCTCAAAACTTAAAGCTCAAATGGCTGTATCAAGGTTTTGTGTGGCAGTATGGTAATGTCCTAAACTTGTGTTTGATGTGGACATGTGCATTACTAGCTTTGTCTGCAATGTATGAAGCTAGTGTGCTACTGCAGTAGTTTTAATGAACTAGTTCAGAATAATGGAAGTTGCTGCCGTTGCTAACAAATCCAAGTTTGGCCTATACAACTACAAGAAAAGTGAGATCCCTGAGCAAGCATTTGTCTTACTGTCAGTGCAGGGTGGCTTGTGTTGTTTGGCTCAACAGACAGTTAGTGATGAACTCTGGAGTTCATGCGCTTGGAGTGTCGTCTGACTCTTGGCTCAGGACTGTTACGCTCGGGGTAACCATAGTCAGAGGGACAGTCAGAGGCACTATCACTGTCTGTAGACTTGCGGCCATGGTCTGAGTGTCGGTCAGTGTAATGGTAGTCATCGTCCGTCGAATCTAGGGGCAGGTCATGTTTCTGGGCCATGATTTCGGAATATGGCCTTCTGCTGCTTCTAGGGGATGTATTTCCATTACGACGCTGATGATGGACATGGCGGTTACGCTCAGTGTCCCTATGAGGCCGTTTGTCACCCCCCTTTGGTCTGTTGTGAGGGTGAACTTGTGAGGCCGTGAATTTGTGAGACGCTTTAGTATCTGAGCAGGTAGGCTCAGTTGTTTTCCCCCTTTCTTTGGAATTGACAACAGTTTCCCAAGCCATCTGTGTCAACTTCCTGATCTCATTCATTGAGGGGTTACCTTCATGCGTCATTAGGGAAACGTGAGTGCGCACACATGGGTGCAGGTTGCGCAAGAACAGAGACTTGAAGGTGGAACTCTCTTCTAAGCCTGGTGCATTCTTGCCCTGGAAGTATGCATGTCTCAAACGTTTATAAAAATCCCTAGGGTGTTCTCGACGGGTGTGTTTGACTTGGGAGGCAGCAACCAATGATGTGATCTCGTCAGCAGGAGAAGAGTATTCTTCTTTTAAAGCATGACAGAGCTCGGCGTAATCATTTCTGATACGGGGAGGTTGTGCCTGAATAAACTTGTGGACTGCTTTAGAGCTGGTTTTCCACATGAGTTTAATTTTCTCCCTTTGGTTTGCATTGGGTAGGTCAGTCATGTTATTGTCTAGTTCCCTAAAGTAATCGTCAATGTGTTGATCACGGTGGTCTGGGTCAAACATTTTAATGTCCTTAGCTATGAGCTCAAGCACTTCTAGACGGGGACTCTGTAGGGTCTTTTCTGAAGAAGGCGAGACTAATCTAGCATGGGAACGGACATGTCTATCACATTCTAATGTGCTTCTCTCTGGGTGAGAGGCAGATGCTGGACAGCGGTACTCACTCTCGTGGATGTATGGAGAGGAGGCTGAACAGTCTGTACATGACCTAGTCCTGCCTTCGGAGGGAAGGGCACGGAAGAAAGTGTTATTTAACAGGGGCTGAGAAGAAGGATGGGCAGTATATCTACTGGGGAATAAACTACCTGTTTCTTCTGTATCTGTTAGGGGCAAATGGGAAGTCAGGCTGTTAACTCTGTCTCTCAGTGGAGGTTGAGGAGCTGACTTCATTCCCAAGGACTGATGGTCAGTTGGGAAGTGTTCCCATCTGAACGAAGGAGGGGTAGACCTTTCACCAAGGGAGGAGTGTGAATCAGAGTAACCAGACTCACATCGGCTGAACGACTGTGGTGGGGCAGGGTGTTCTGACCTAACCTTCAGTAGCTCCTCCTTGTGTGAACAGAGTTCTAACTCTGTTGAGTGTAGGTCTCCTAGGTAGCGCATAGCTTTCTTGTTAGGTGTCTGTACCTCTTGGAGGAGACTAGCATTCTGCGCTTCTAATGCTGCATTGCTCTGAAAGGCAAGGCTGGTTTGCCTGTGAAAGTTCAGTAGCAAGCATATTAACAATGGGTCTTTGGATTCAGTCTGCGCATCATACCTGTTGTTTAGTAGAGAGTTTATCTCCTTCCTGCATTCACTGAAACTCAAAGTGTTAACGAGTTCAGGGTAACCAGGTTTTAGGCTTTGAGCTACGGAAGAGATAAACTGATCTACACAGGGGTTATCCATTGTTATGTTTAGCTAGAGGGGTAAGCTAAAGTAATGTAAAATAGGGTAGGTTATGAAATGACTTAGGCACTTGGCTATGGTGTTGCAGTGGCAGACACCTTGTAGTGTAACTTGGGCAGTACTCTAGCCTAACCTAGAAGTATAGTTACCTACGCTATGAGGAGTAGCTTCCTGGAATGAGGTGTAGCTACAGCACCATCTAGTGGGTCTAGTGGGCATAAAAGTTTGGGCACACTAACTGTTTGCAGGGCAATTACAGTCAGGGTCAGTCACAGTTACCTAAATTCAAGCTGGAACA
>NC_137916.1:2790000-2795000 GCF_963457725.1 Sprattus sprattus | reverse complement strand
GGACGCCGCCTTGGTCTGCGCACGCGCGGGCACGGTGCCATGTCAAGAACAGACAGCAAATGTAATTACTCTCCTCCCGTACCTCCGGGCGGCTGACCCGTGCGCCTGTACGGCTGGCATGGCATTAATTTGTCGTAGAGTGTTGGCAGGTTATCCATTACATTTCCGTTATGAATGTGACTGTGCCCCCACCAGTTCACGCTCCGCGTGCGCAGGAGCCGCGCTAGACGGCAATAACTCAATCCCACCGTTCAGAGTTAATTAAGAAAAGGACAGCAAGCTTATTAAATCCAAATTAACTCCCGTTGAGGGTATCAGAGCTTTGATTGACCACTCTCTTTGTTCTACATAACATCTGAGTTGTAACGAAATCCAACCAAACTTTTAGACTAGGCCTACTTCAAATCTACACTTATTCCCCTCGCAGATTGTTTTCCATTCTGATAGAGATCTGTAGCCGATCTCTTCCGAGGTGCAGACCGGAGGCAGCGCGCTCCTCTCTCCGCCGTGACGGGGTGATAGATGAGGGGACTGTGTAAATTAGGGAGGCACCCATCTGATATCACACGGGTCCTCATGACCCGCGGGACCAATTTGGCACAACGCTGAACATGCGCAAGCTGGTCCGGGGCAACTTAAATCGTTTGGGTTGCCGTGGAAACGTGACGCCGCCATCTGCCAGGGTCCTGCTCGCTGATCCTTGACGTGTACGCGCCGCGCATTGTTTGCCATGAACCCGCCGCGCATGAGTTCCCCGCGTGCTGAAGTGGAGAGGCGGCACCTTAACTGCTGTCAATCAGAGAGAAGTCGAGTCGTCATTCATAAGGCGTTCTGTTCCCCTAAAACCAACTACCAGCCTTCATTCCCACTGCAGATTTATATCCCGCTCTCTCATAGATACAAATTAATTCATATCATTGTTTCATTGAATTTTAATTGCTTGCACTGTTAATCTATTGTTAGTGTGTGTGTGTGTCTGTGTGTGTGTGTGTGTGTGTGTGTGTGTGTGTGTGTGTGTTGGGTGGTTCTGTGGAAAGGTTTTTTTTAACCAAAGGATGGTCCAAGCCCCGCCTTCTTTTCCCAGTGTCCCCCGCTCTCTGAGCTGCTGTCCCTCCCTCTGTGGTTTAGACCTCCCTCTTTCCGACTGCCTTGCTATCAGGCAAGGGTCAGGAATGCTGGCCTCCGCTCCCAAACGCTCCGACCACAGCAGACTTGGAGGATTGGGAGCACATCTGCTAAGATCCCAGGCTGCAGCTGAGAGGGGAAGCACAGTAGAACAAGTCAAATGAGTCATTTAGACCTCTTACAGGTTTTAGATTGTAGGACTTTCAAAAGTTGAATTTTTTCGGTTCTCTCTGATGAGATATACACCGCAGAACCACATTTTTCTCCCAAAAGGTCTAATGTTAATCCTTAAGAAAATCCAGTTTGAGACATTTGCTACACAGTGTTTCTCCTCGCTGGGAGAGCGATAGCTAATGTATGGAGTCTATAGGTACCAGCTGGTAGAGAGATAGCTAGTGGTCCAGGCGGTATGATCTAGTAAATGTATGGAGTATATAGGTTCCAGTGGTCCAGGCGCTATAGTGAATGCCAAACCATTTGCTTCCCTGTTAAAGGGGAGGCAAGTCCAAGAACATCTTAGTACTGTGGTGGGCTCCCTCTAAAACCACACAAACACACACGCACGCACGCACACACTCAAACACACACACTCAAACACACACACACACACACACACACACACACACACACACACACACACACACACACATACATACACACACACACACACACACACACACACACACACACACAGACAGACACACACACAACCTGTGCATGAGTAAATCCACAGTGTTATGTGCTGTAAGTATAAATGCAGGTGAATGTTGGGAAACGGGTCTGTGGTGAAGAACCGCTTCAATCGCAGAGTTCAGAGTAGAGAGCTTTTGGGCTGAGTCATCGTATTTCCCACCAGTGTGTGTGCGTGTGTGTGTGTGTGTGTGTGTGTGTGTCTGTGTGTGTGTGTGTGTGTGTGTCTTGGAGTATGTGTGTGTCTGTGTGTGTGTGTGTGTGTGTGTGTGTGTCTCTGCCTGTGCCTGTGCCTGTGCCTGTGTCTGTGCCTGTGCCTGTGCCTGTGTCTGTGCCTGTGTCTGTGTCTGTGTCTGTGTCTGTGTCTGTGTCTGTGTCTGTGTCTGTGTCTGTTTGTGTGTGTCTGTGTGTGTGTCTGTGTGTGTGACTGTGTGTGAGTCTGTCTGTGTGTGTGTGTGTGTGTGTGTGTGTGTGTGTGTGTGTGTGTGTGTGTATGTGTGTGTGTGTGTGTGTGTGTGTGTGTGTAATGCTCCACCAGAGTGTCTGGAAGTTTCTGTCAAAGGCCTGAGTCAGGGGGAACAATCTGGCAGCAGAGAATTTACCATTTTATAGACATCTGCAGGATGACAAGAAGATAGAGGGAGGAGGAGAGAGGGAGAGAGTGGAGGGGAGAGGGAGAGAGAGAAGGGGAGTGGGAGAGAGAAATGGAGAGAGAGGAGGGGAGAGGGAGAGAGGGGAGGGGAGTTGGAGAGAGAAAGGGAGAGAAAGGAAGAGAGGCATAGAGAAAGGGAGAGAGAGGAGGGGAGTGGGAGAGAGAAAGGGGGAGAGAGGAGGAGCAGGGGGAGGGAGGGAGAGAGAAAAGGAGAGAGAGGGAGAGAGTGGAAGAGAGAGAGGAAGAAAGAGAGGAAGAGAAAGGGAGAGAGCAGGGGAGTAAAAGGAAGGATAGAGTGGAAGAGAGAAAGTAGCCTTGTTCCTCAGTTTGATTGTCTTATTTTATTAATTTTTCTTTAATGTTGGAGTTTGTGTGACTGCATGTGTGTGTGTGTGTGTGTGTGTGTGTGTGCATGTGTGTGCAGAGATGGGCAGTATTTCAATTACTTGTATTTGAAATACTAGTAAATTTGCTTTTGAGTATTTTGTAATTTGTATTTGATAGGGCCGATAAAAAATCGAATGTAATTTGTATCAAAATACTTTAGAGTGGAGTAATTTTGTATTTAAAATACTCAAATTACTTTCTCCAGTGTTTAGGCAGACAGAGATTTTTTTACGGATTCTACCACGAGACCATCTGATCTGCCTCTGAATGTCATTGTCAAATCAGTACATTTGCCAAAAGTGTTGCTTCTTATGGCCCGCCCCTTTTTGGGGCGAAAAGGAAATCACCCCAGATCTCTCTCATTGACTCTCATGTTGAATCAATTTTTTTGTGGTCGAAAACATAGAAAGCTGTCTTGATCCTTGTCAATTTATCTTCATTAGTACACCGACTTAAAGAAGGTTCTTTTAAAGGTCGAATCGAGTTGTTGCACTGAACGATAGCCATCTTGACACAATGTGACTTGATGAAAGCCGTGTGATGTCCTCATACGCAATTAGAGCTAAGGTCCGGGACGCGATCTGGCACTCAGCGCTTGGGCGAGACTCTCCACTTTGTGAATGAAGCGCACCTCACCTAGGACGCGATGTGGCACTCCGCGCTTGGGCGAGATGCTCCACTTTGTGAATGAGGCGGGCCTCACCTAGGACACGATCTGGCACTCCGCGCCGCATTGCATAGAGGCAGGGGCCCGGGCGCACATGAGACTCTTATTAAAGATCTTAGCCTACTATAAACGTTGTCTTACTAAAGATCTTACTCATTCTCACAGAGACAAAACAAATAGCTACATGGTCATTTATCTGTGTGATGTCACATGTGTGCGCCAGTGTTGTCAGTCACATGTGTGCGCCAGTGTTGTCAATCACATGTGGGCGCCAATGTTGTCAAAGATAATCTGTAACTTGTGGAAGTTGTATTGTTAAACGGTGAGTACTTTGGTAGATTAAAGTGTAAACTTTGAATACAAATGCTAGTACAAGTTCTATACGTTATCTGTAAGGTTGTGAGTGTGCAGTGGTAATGTAAGTTGGATTCAAAAACGTATTTTAGGAAATAAATTACATTGCTTGACGTGTAGATGTTTGTCTCTGTTTTGTTACCGACTTTTATAGTAGGCTACGTGTATTGTTTTGTCTCTGTGAGAATGAGTAAGATCTTTAGTAAGAGTCTCAACAACGTTTATAGTAGGCTAAGATCTTTAAAAAGAGTCTCATCGGCGTGGAGTGCCAGACCCGCGTCCTAGGTGAGGCGCGCCTCATTCACAAAGTGGAGAGTCTCGCCTAGGCGCGGAGTGCCAGATCGCGTCCTAGTCCTTACCTGGCAATTACGTATGACGAAAGCACGGTGGGGATAGCCCTCCCGGAAGCCATAGAGATTGCAATGAGAGCCCTGTGGCGGCGGTTACAAACATGAAAAAAAGGATACGGAACCACTAACATGGGCCCGTCATAATAGCCTGCACCTGGCTCCGTGGTTACTACGTTACGCCACTGAATAGCCCAAACCTGAATGTTCTGCGATACCAAATTGTGAGAAAACTGAAAATTCAGAAAAAGTATTTCCTGTATTTTAAAAATACAAAATACATGTATTGTATTTTGTTACATTTTCTGGCAACAGTATTTTATTTTGATACACTTATTTGAGGGGTATTTTGTATTTTGTATCAAAATACATTTTGATGTATTTTTGCCCATCTCTGTGTGTGTGTGTGTGTGTGTGTGTGTGTGTGTGTGTGTGTGTGTGTGTGTGTGTGTGTGTGCATGTGTGGACCTTGTGTTTCAAAGCTACAGTACATAGAGGCACAGTCCACTCCAGAATCAACCCTGCCATGCAAACATAGAGGGACGCTTTTAGAATCATGCAAACTGGAGATATACAAACCCTTACGAAAGTTTATGAAAGCGGTGCATATCACAACGAGAGATCGCTAATGTAAATGTATCGTGGGTTTATCGACGGTGATAAAGCCTAGATGAAAAAAAAATCATTCCATTAATCTCGTCAGGGAAGGAAGCAAACTGTCTGCAACATCAAAACTTTCAAAACGTGCGTGCTTCAGTCTATAGAGATGTCTCTCTCT
>NC_137916.1:2777500-2782500 GCF_963457725.1 Sprattus sprattus | reverse complement strand
ATAAAGTCTTACCAAATAAATGTACTTGAGTAAAGTACAGATACATGGAAATGTTACTTAAGTACAGTAACGAATTACACCACTGCTCATATAGCATGACCTTTGTCAGCTAATGTAAAAACATTATTCTTCATCACCGTAACCAGTCCATATCCACATCAAAAGCAGCTGATCTCTGCCCACTCACTTTGTCTCTTTTCCGGTCTGTCTGCTCTAGTCTCTTGTGATACGTACTCTGTGCTAGCCTATTTACCTGTAATGTAAATAACTGCCACCATCTATGTAGTTTTCTACTTCATTGCTCTACTTACTCTTGTAATAGTAACCTAACGAGCACACTGTACCCACTAAGCAGTCCTACAATACTTGAATGCTCTCTCCCCACCAAATCCACTACCAATTCTGTATGTATCATGTAAATATCATCTTATGTTTGTATATAACATGTACATTTACGTCATGTATAAGGTCAAAGTTCAAGTTCATAGTACTTTATTTGTCATTGTCAAAAAACAACGAGACAGTAGAGGCAGCAACAGACAGCTAAAAACTTAAGTTGCTGTGGACATTAGCTGCCACAGCTAAATAATAATAAATAACAATTAATACATAGATAAATAAATATCCCTGAGTAAATTAAAAAAGCAATATATATATATACATTGAGGTGGGGGTGGGGGTGGGAGTGGGGGGTGTTTTGGGGGAGCTGTTGAGAAGCTCTATTGCAAGAGGATATTAGCTCTTTGCCATTCTGGAGGTGCTTGCTTTTGTCAATCTGAACCTTTTACCTGACGGGAGTAACGTGAACAGATGATGGGCAGGGTGGGAAGGGTCTGTGAGGATGCGATTTGAACGCTGCAGGCAACGGGAGGAGGAGATGGAATAGATGTCGGGCACCTCTGCTCCGATGATCTTGCCCGCTGTTTTAATCAGCCTCTGGATGACTGCCTGCTCAGCCTTTGTGCAGCTGGAGAACCATACATTCAGGCAGTATGTCAGCACACTCTCTATAGCGCAGCGGTAGAAGTTGCTAAGTAGTCTCTGAGGAAGGTGTTCTTTCCTCAACTTCCGGAGGCAGAAGAGATGTTGCTGGGCTTTCCCCAAGACGGAAGCTGTGTTGTTGTCCCAGGACAACTCCTCCGTCAGTGCTAGACCCAGAAACTTAAAAGAGGTGAATACCTCAACCTCTTCACTGTTGATGTGGAGTGAGAGATGGTGATTGTGCTGGGAAGACTTCCGGAAGTTAATGATCATCTCTTTCGTCTTCTTTATGTTGAGTCTGAGGTTGTGCTCAGACAACCAGACTGCCAGGTTTCCAACTTCTTGCCTGTAGGCAGCCACATCGTTGTTGGAGATGAGGCTAAGCACTGTTGTGTCATCTGCAAATTTGAAGATGTAGTTTGATGGGCAGGAAGGAGTATAGTCATGGGTGTAGAGGGTGTATAAAAGTGGGCTGAGCACGCAACCTTGTGGGGCGCCAGTGCTGATGGTCAGATTTGAAGAGTGATGCTTCCCCAGTTGTACACTCTGTGTGTGAATGGTCAGGAAGTGCAATACCCAGTTACACAGTGTAGCATTGAGGTTAAAGTCCTGAAGGTTGGAGAGGAGTTTGCCTGGAAGGGTTGTGTTGAAAGCGGAACTGTAGTCTATAAAGAGAATACGGATGTAAGTGTTCTGTAACTCCAGGTGCTCCAATGCGGTGTGAAGCAGCAGGGCTACTGCATCCTCTGTAGATCTGTACGCTTTGTAGGCAAATTGGTGTTGATCAAAGGAAGCTGGTGTGATGTCTCTTATGTGTTTCATGACCAGCCTTTCCAAGCATTTAGCAGGTATGGGGGTGAGAGCCACTGGCCTAAAGTCGTTCAGGCAGGTGACTGCAGTCTTTTTTGGCACAGGTACAATGGTTGATGCTCATCCTGATACATGTAAGAATTCATCAGCCATGTTTCTGATCCCCCTTCCCTTTTTTTCTATCTCTACCTCTCTACCTGGCTGGCTACAAGCAGATGGGCCCCCACTTATGAGCTCAAGGTTTTCTTTCCTCTACACAAATGAGAGGTTCATCTCTTCCTAATCTCTCCTTCATTTACTCTCCATCTCTCCATCATTCTCTCCTTCATCTCCCCTTCATTATATCTCTCTGTCTTTCTCTCTCTCCAACTCACCTCTCCACTTTCTCTTCCTGTGTGTGTGTGTGTGTGTGTTTTACTGAATTGATTCTTTGTTGCTGTAGTTTGTGTATACTCTCACAGTAAAGCATGGCTGATTGTGATAGGCTGGACCTAGAACGCTGCGTGGTGATTGGCTGCGCCTCAGCAGCTACATTCCTCATGGCTGTCAGAAGGCTCGCGCAACAGAACTAACTGCTGCCACACCGACAGCCTGACAACCTCCATTCCTCACTGGAAAATATGTGTGTGTGCCTGTGTGTGTGCCTGTCTGTGTGTATGTGTGTGTGCCTGTCTGTGTGTATGTGTGTGTGTATGTGTATGTGCGCCTGTCTGTGTGTATGTGTGTGTGCCTGTGTGTGCCTGTCCGTGCCTGTCTGTGTGTATGTGTGTGTGTATGTGTATGTGCGCCTGTCTGTGTGTATGTGTGTGTGCCTGTGTGTATGTGTCCGTGCCTGTCTGTGTGTATGTGTGTGTGTATGTGTATGTGCGCCTGTCTGTGTGTTCCTGTGTGTGCCTGTCTGTGTTTGTGTTTGTGTGTGTGCACCTGTCGTGAGTGTGAGTGTGTGTGTGTGTGTGTGTGTGTGTGTGTGTGTGTGTGTGTGTGTGTGTGTGTGGGGGGGGGGGGGGGGGGGTGTGAGTGTGTGTGTTTGCTCCTCTGTATAGCTGCCAGAAGGCTCCTGCATTTTCTCTCAATGTGAACTGTGGTCAGCTTCAGGACGTGCAGACTATCTGATCCTACAGACACACACACACACACACACACACACACACACACACACACACACACACACACACACACACACACACCCACATACACACAAATGTGTGGAGCTGCTTTTCAAGTTGAGAGTGTGGTGTGAGGGTGAACATCAGGGTGAACAGAGAGAACGCAGCCACAGCACACACATACACACACACACACACACACACACACACACACACACACACACACACACACACACACACACCCACATACACACACATACACACACTCAACAGACCAGGGTCATGGCCATTTCCACCTTGGCGTTTTTCCATACAAATGGCGTTGCTCAGTTTAGCCCCTTGACCAATCACAGCCTGGATTTGCATTTTTGTGCATCGGGGTCTATTCGCTTGAGGGTTTGTCTTAAAGTAAGGGGGACATCAGGGTATATGTATGAGGGTGTGTCTTTAAGTAAGGGGGACATCAGGGTATATGTATGAGGGTGTGTCTTTAAGTAAGGGGGACATCAGGGAATATGTATGAGGGTGTGTCTTTAAGTAAGGGGGACATCAGGGTATATGTATGAGGGTGTGTCTTTAAGTGAGTGGTATATCAGGGTATATGTATGAGGGTGTGTCTTTAAGTAAGGGGTATATCAGGGTATATGTATGAGGGTGTGTCTTTAAGTGAGTGGTATATCAGGGTATATGTATGAGGGTGTGTCTTTAAGTAAGGGGTATATCAGGGTATATGTATGAGGGTGTGTCTTTAAGTAAGGGGGACATCAGGGTATATGTATGAGGGTGTGTCTTTAAGTAAGGGGGACATCAGGGTATATGTATGAGGGTGTGTCTTTAAGTAAGGGGGACATCAGGGTATATGTATGAGGGTGTGTCTTTAAGTGAGTGGTATATCAGGGTATATGTATGAGGGTGTGTCTTTAAGTGAGGGGGACATCAGGGTATATGTATGAGGGTGTGTCTTTAAGTGAGTGGTATATCAGGGTATATGTATGAGGGTGTGTCTTTAAGTAAGGGGGACATCAGGGTATATGTATGAGGGTGTGTCTTTAAGTAAGGGGGACATCAGGGTATATGTATGAGGGTGTGTCTTTAAGTGAGTGGTATATCAGGGTATATGTATGAGGGTGTGTCTTTAAGTAAGGGGGACATCAGGGTATATGTATGAGGGTGTGTCTTTAAGTAAGGGGGACATCAGGGTATATGTATGAGGGTGTGTCTTTAAGTAAGGGGGACATCAGGGTATATGTATGAGGGTGTGTCTTTAAGTAAGGGGGACATCAGGGTATATGTATGAGGCTGTGTCTTTAAGTAAGGGGGACATCAGTGTCCACTCACTTGAGGGTGTGTCTTATACTATAGTGTGCGTGTGTGTGTGTGTGTGTGTGTGTGTGTGTGTGTGTGTGTGTGTGTGTGTGTGAGTGTGTGTCCTACAGGTCCCAGTATGAGTGTTCCAGTGAGCCCCTTGAGTCCCCTGAGTCCCCTGAGTCCTCTGTCGTCCCCGCGTCACCCCCCCGCCCCCGACCTGACCTGCCTGCAGGCCTACAGCGAGTGGCTGGCCTCACGCCACAGTGCCAGCCTCCTGCCCATGAAGGAGGACCTGGCCCTCTGGCTTAACCGCACGCTGGGTAAGACACACACACACACACACACACACACACACACGGAATATCTCTTCTCCAATGGCTGGACCATACAGACGTAATCTTGATAATGTGCTCAGCTGTTCACTAGGTGATCACTGATGTAATATTGCCTGTGTGCAAAGCAATATAACTCAATATAGCATATAAGCAATATAACACACACACACACACACACACACAATATATAACTGAAGCGGTTACTGGTGCAATTGGCAACCAGTGTTATGAACTACAGCCTCCATATAGCCTGCACTGTTATTTAAACAGGACACTGATTGGTGGTTAAACTGTGTGTGTGTGTGTGTGTGTGTGTGTGTGTGTGTGTGTGTGTGTGTGTGTGTGTGTGTGTGTGTGTGTGTGTGTGTGTGTGTGTGTGTGTGTGTGTGTGTGTGTGTGTGTGTGTGTCTGTGTCTGTGTCTGTGTCTGTGTGTGCGTGTGCGTGTGCGTGTGCGTGTGC
>NC_137916.1:2770000-2772500 GCF_963457725.1 Sprattus sprattus | reverse complement strand
CTGTGTCTTCAGTCTCAGATTCTTCTTTCTCTGTATCTCCCTCTACTTCAGATTCTAAATCAGATTCTCCACTCTCCAGTCCCTGTTTCTTCTCTTACTCCTTTCTTCCTACCTGTTTCTTCATCTCCTCCCTCTAGTTCATCTTTCTCTGTCTCCCCTTTCTCTGTTTCTTCCTTCTCTGTTGGTCTTCTTTCATTAAGTCCCCTTTCTCCACTCTTTGGAGTCCTTTGGCCCTCTCACTCTTTCTCCTCTCTCTATTTGACCTCCTGATGTTTCTCCTCTCCCTGTGCTCTCTGCATCATTGCCTGAAAGAATATGTTTCATTTAAGAGGTGTGGGGCTGAGAACACCAGTTAAGGAGTCTGTCAATAACACTGACAACATACGTTAAAGGAATACTCATGTACTGCCTATGTCTTCATAAATAGCCTTTACAGCATGTTTTTTTTTCACATTGAGAACTGACTTGCTTTCAAATAATCCATGTTTCCAGTGTATTTCGTTTACAGGCTACTCTACACCTTTCATGACTTCAAATAACGCATTGATTAAGCATATAGGCCTATTCAGTGAATCAACAGCTTTGCTCCCTGCTCACGTTTCTATGCGATAGCACGGACGTGTCATCATGAAAGTAAAAAACAAATATATTTGACATTGACCGCGAAAATGGAAGATTCTATAGCTAAACTAAAACATTTCACTTAGCTAGTTTAACTGGCTTGCACATAATCTGTCTACAATTTCTCAATGAATTAGCCTTATCTTCAGCGATATGCGTGAGGATAATAAGAATTTACGTTTTATTAAGCCTATTTAGATGGAACCGGGAAGGCTGGCTTGTTACCTGCATCATCGTATTTGAAAGCACGTTATTAATAGCGTTTGTCCCTGTCTTAATGCGATGTTGTGCGAACCAAAACAACGTTTAAAAACGTGAATTAATCTTCTTCAGACTTACTTTGAACTTTTTGCGGGCATCTGTGGGAGTGGGAGCACTTGATGGTCTTTTTAAAAAATCGCCTGATATCCATGGCTAATTACCGGTAATCTTTTCCTAACAGGTAGGCAGGCAGACTAATACCCAACTTGTAGCCTATGTGTTTACATCCTTCCCGGATCCTGATTGGTGTCGCCGCTGCAGCCACAAGGCACTGATTGGAGGGTCACAGACCATAATACAGCAGTAGAAAATGATTCAGACTACACTACAGCGTTAATATGTTCAACCATATGAAACATAGTTTTAGTTGTTTTAAAATTACACAAGTTTATTTCGGATTATTCCAACGGAAGAATACAAGGCGCAGAAAACTTTGAGCTGCGTAAACGCCTCTTAGAGGTGGATAAACGCTATTTAGAGGTGCATAAACGCTATTTCCAAAATTCCAGAGGTGCGTAAACTGCGTTTACTTGCGTTTACCCTCCACTACAGCCCTGGCTGTAAGCTGTTCTCATACCAGTTAAAACACTCTTACCATTCTAAGGCCTGAGTGTGTGTGTGTTTGTGTAACACTGTTACCAGCCTTAAAGGCGCCCTTAGCAACATTAGGGCATCAAAATGGAAATATTCTGGATAAGACAATCTTTATTGACATTTACTTCACCATATTAGCACATTTGCATCATTATTTGATACTTTGGGCGTTAAAAAGAGCGCTAAAACTAGCCGCAAGAGCGTAGCCCTTTATTTATTGGTGCCACCAATAAATAAAGATTTGAAAAAAAAATGGCCTCTCCCCACCGGCGGCGCTGGCAGCGCAATTTTCTATCAGTTCTCACCGCACAACGACGTCTCATCTTTGCTCCTTGAATGTCAATATATGTAATGGTATGGAGTTATTGAAACTTACTACGTGTAAAAAAGACTAGAAATTGAATGTTTATTTTTCGAGTCTCAAGCCTCTAATGTTGCCTCAGGCGCCTTTAAGGTGCCGTTATGCTTCTTTGACTGCGTTACTGCATGGTCACGCGATTCCTTCAACGGACTCATAAACATTTATAGTTCTCCGTCAGTTGGTGGGTGTCACAAAACAATTAAAAAAAAAGATGGTGGACCAAACTCCATAGATGGTCGTATTTGTACATAAAAGTAGTTTGTTTTACTTTTTTTGCTTTGATTTAGCAAACTGTGCAATGTAAAAACCCCGTTATTGTAACTGAAAAATACGTCTGAGTGGATTTGCAAGGTGTCTGAGCCAGCTGTCTAATCTTAACATGCTACTGCCCACAAGGTAAACAGCAATGGGTTGGACCAGTCACAGCCGAGCGGCTTGCGTTGCCTTGACAGATAGTTACAACATTTGGGAGACGCACACAAGCACGCAAGAGGTGCTCGAAGCGGGTTGACAACGACACAAGGGGCTCTTGGGTGACTTGCGTGTCTGCGTGTCTGTATGTCTGCGTAAAAGGCCGACCATAAAATCAGCTTTAGGCCCCGAGACAGGACTGATGCTTAAAGTGTGATGTTAAGAAGAAGAAAGAGAGAGTGAGAACAAGAG
>NC_137916.1:2757500-2765000 GCF_963457725.1 Sprattus sprattus | reverse complement strand
AAAACTTTTTATTCGCTTAATATTGTGCCTAAACGGATACTATGTACCCCGACACTTTTTGGCTATCAGTCAGAGAGTCTCAAGAGTAGTTCGAAAGCCATCAGCTACGTTTTAGTCGCTCAATATTGTCGCACAAAAGGAGGAATTGCTATTAGCAATATAGATGCTAGCGCGCGAAACCTGTTGATGTGTGCTTACTTACAAAAGACCGGCAGCCAATATTAAGCGTGTAAAAAGTACCTGATGGCTTTCGAACAACTCTTGAGACTCTCTGACTGATAGCTAAAAAGTGTCCGGGTGCGTAGTGTCCGTTAAGGCACAATATTAAGCGACTAAAAAGTAGCTGATGGCTTTCGAACGACTCTGAGACTTGAAGCTAATAAGCGCCCGGCCTACGTGGTGACCCGATTACGTAATGCTAACGTTGGCATAGAAACTGTCACTCAAGAGGCGTTCGAAAGTCAACATTACGTCACCCGGGCTCTTTTTGGCATCCGGTGCCTTTTTAGCTTGACAGCGGTACTGATTCTAACGGCCCAGCCCAACGCAGCACGGCCCACGGCCCGCGGATGGCAATTAATAATATAATATTAATATTCTTGCCTTTTTTTTAAAAATGTCTCATTACAAAGTAATGGTAATTGGAAATTAACGTATTAAACTCACAGCTATCGATTTCCATAACGTTTTCGTTAGTTATTTAACATATTGTCATTTGCCCTTCCCCCTGAGCGCTTGCGAAATGGTTCGGCCGCAACGCGCGATGCGTTGAATCGAACAGCATCCGAAATGCGAGATGCTGGCACTGGCAGGCAGCAGGTGTACAGAGCGGCTGGGCTGGCTGAGGTCAGGTCTTAACCTAGGGTGACCAGACCAGAGGAATGTGTGAGGACCAGACCAGACCCTCCCGATTTTGAGTTGCGTGTCCCGCGTCCCGGCAAAAACCTGTCGGGACGCTAATATGTCCTGGTATACACCAACCACTATGAAATCGTCCCGGTTGTCAGCGATTACATAGCCGATGTGGTCTTATTATAGCCTGATCATTATCTAAACCCATGTAGAAATACTAATAAAGTGTCCAGCGTATGATTTGAACAATGTGTGCGTGTGTCAGTCAATCAAAGTGGTCTGCGTCTGCATAACCTGTGCAACCAGCGTTACAATGTATTTGTTTCTGCCTAACGTCTCTTCAAGACAGCCAGGATTATAGCCATGGAGTTTAGCTCAAAGTAAACGGTGCAAGGAGTGAAATTGTAAGTACAGGTAGTTACAGAATGTGGCTGTATCTGTTATCTGTAGTTGTTAACGATTGTTACCTGCTCAAATGTAGGTTTACTTGAGGTTAATGAAAGGGAATATTGTAATGTAGTGGGCTATGTTAACACTAAGCTAGCAAGCTAGCTAGCTATTTTGTTAGTGTGAACGAGCAAATTCGAAATACAAGAAATAACTACCGACATCTCTCTATTCTTTGCATTAATATATCTCTCTAGTATTTCGAAACAATGATATCAGTCCCTACCTATAGAATGTTGGTTTTTATAATCAGTTATTAATGCTAGTGAATCTTAATTTGACATAATTAAAGTGAATGCATTGGGTGCCTTCCATTTCAGCCCATTATACAATATATTTATCATTGATAATAAAGATTTATTTCAAATGGGCACCCCAAAAAATTGCCGCGCGCTGCGGGCGCAAACAGGCCTCTCCCCTAGAATCTTTCATAGGGCCCAAAATTCCTGGCAGCGCCCCTGCTCCCAGTGTTCACTAAGTGGAGGTTTCAATGCAGTCTACAGTTCCACTTCAAGGAAGGATACTCGGTTTATACCGTTTTAATGTGGCCGTTTCTCATACATCCAACTGTACCAGCTGTGGTGTTTAAAAGTGTAATTGATACAGGGTGAGGTTAGGGCAGTGTTTCTCAAACTTTTTCAGACCAAGTTCCACTTAGCCAATAAAATAAAAAATCGCGGACCATCTAACTAACTTAATAGCATATCCCCGGCCGGAACATCATTCCTCCTCCCCAGACCTGGCGCCAGACAATTTTTAGCGGCACATGATTTTCATCGGTGGGCTCTCCTTTTTTACCTACCGGTAGGCTAGTTATAGATATGACAATGCGCAGGGCAAAGCATGTGTAACCCTGCTCTATGCGTGTCTTGGTTATGTTACAAACTGTAGTTCGCCCATAGCCTCATACTCCCATCACACACTCAGACAGGCCAATGTATCACAAAACACAACAATGCACATACCGACCGCAGTAATTCTCTACCACAGCTATCCTAGTAGTCAACTTTTCATAATTAAGAGCTGTCAATATCCAACGTGGCGCCTGCAGTCGTACGCACTGTACGTACCTTCTGCTAAGCGAGAAGAAAACAAATATATTATTTGCAAAGCCCGGACTGCAACTAATGCAGCCGCCTTGGTAAGGCTGCTCGAAGGAAAGAAAGAGACCGGGTTTGATACCCATTAGCTACCCAAACATTCATTGCGTCCTGAACGCCTGGTTGACAATGCCCGTTTCCACAGCGTCTGCTGAGCGGTCATTCAGTAGGCCTACAATGGGGCGTCTTAAGACATATCTACGAAGTACGGTGACTGACAAAAGACTGTCCGTACTTGCTCTTATGTATATTCACACAGATTTGGAAATCGACAGCGAAGAACTACTAAAACAATTTGATGCAACTGGCAGAAGGAGAATTTACTTCAATTATGGGCAATGCGTTTTGGCTGTAACCCATTATTTGCACGCGTGTGTGTGACTTTTTACTTATTTATTTTTTAGGAGGGGCATTGGTGGCTCTGTACGTATCTCAATTTTTTTGTTCTGCAGCACACTCCTGCACAGAATATAGTTATCATCTTGCTGTCTCCGCAGCGGGAGAAAAACACGCTGTTTGAATGCAGCTCCGGGATAGTGCCCAATGAGGCTGAACCATCTCGCCGTTGCACCTTCTCCTTGGGGCTTTCTCATTTAACTTCCTTTTCATAGTCCCTGTCTTAAGCCACCCATCCATGGCCTTGTTAATAGATTAGGCAACTATTTATTAGATTAGGCTACTACTGGCTGTGTTCTCTTCGTTCTGAGTTTTATGTTAGAAATGTCGCAATAATTTACTTTTGGCCGTCGCGGTCGCGGACCATTACGGGCCACTGGCGGTCCACCAGTGGTCCGCGGACCACACTTTGTGAACGACTGGGTTAGGGTAAGGGCCATTTTAGCAGGCCGTGATCTCTGTGTCTCTCACCACCCTCGTCTCCTGCTGTTGGAATGTCTCTGTCGTCTTACGCCTCATTAAACACGTTTGAACGCTGGTGTTTAACGCGTTCTGCCCTCGTGCCTGGTAATAGAGATCGATCAAGGTGTCAAATAGACCCGCCCTGTTAGCGTAACAGCGCACACACCGTTTCCCTTCTCCTGTTTAACGATTTCACTGAACATCTGTTTCCAGCGGCTAGTTCTTTCAGAGTCCTACATTTTCAAAGACATGTCCGATAGTAAAACAAGTTGTTACAGCTAAAGAAAGGAAACAGACAGATAGTCCAAATAAGTGGGGTATGACCCTTATGACGATAAAAAATAGGTCTGTACACCACCAGGGCAGGCACATTATTGTAATGTTGTTTACCTCAAGGCGTGTGGTGAACAGTCGGCGCCCTGAAGGAAGTTGTTTTGTTAAAAACGCATGGTTTATCATTAAAACGGATAAGAAAAATGTCACTCCCAAACACTACAGCGTTCCAGACTCTTGCATTGTGTCCACTGGCGGGCCGACGGCGCCCCAAATAGGCTACAGGCGCACCTGTTCCTTGTTCCTTTCTGCAGTGCACAACATTAATTAGGCTACAAAAAAATCTCCGAGACGGTGGCCCACACTGCCCCCCCTCCCATTATTATTATTTGGACGACAGTTCGTCTCTCTCTACCCTCTTACCTCACAAGCAGTGAGTTGAGCAGGGTGCAGGGGTTTGTGATGGGTTTTCAGCGACAGCTAAGTCTTCCATGGAACGTGTTAACTTTATAATGTTTCCAAAATGACAGCAGTGGCTGCTTGATTTGTCCACGACGTCAGCAAGAGTTTTTTCTGGGACCACAGAGAGGCTGCTCTTTTGACATGGGGCAGCAGTGCGGTTATCTTGTCGGCCTTAGGGCCCACTCATCAATCCTTAAATGAGCTGCTCCCTGTCAGCGCCGCTCCTGGCGCCTTCATTAGCATCCGGTGCTGATAACCTCAGAGGATGCAATAGCCGAGGACGTGTCGAGCGGCTCTTTAGCGTGCAGGAGAAAGGAGCTGTATGTATTGATTTCAGAGGTAAAGTCATTAGGGCCAAGATTACACTGGCAGGCTCGTTAAGCAGTGTTCTCTCTGGAGACCCCTCGGCTCCGTTCTTTTGTGTCATTTTTCTATCAAGCCAGCCCTCGAGTGCCGCTGCTTTTTTTTATGCGGGAATGGATTTTTTTTTTTTTTTGCGGCAGATCCAATTAGCAAAGCGGCAGGAAGCATGAATGGTGCTCTCTCGACATTGGAATGAAAAGCTACCTGCATCAGCTCTGCGCCTGCATGTCCTTTCCGAGGGAAACGCAGAAAAGCCTGTTTTGATGTTGATTTTAATGAAACCGGCTCTGACTCAATGGAAGACGCGTCCAATGCACATTGGTCTTAGAGGTTTAGCTCCGTTACAATGGGGAGAAGAAACTAAGGGAGTTAAAAGAGTTGATTTCCACCAGTAGAACATGGTACTTAAACTCACAAAAAAGCCATGACGACAGCGGTTTTGCCGGGCTGTTTGCTCCAGGCCATAGCACTATTTTTCTAAGGCGCCCGTTGCATTATCACGCCATAAAATGGCACACACATCTCTTCGGCAATCAGGAGCCAGTTCATAGTGTGCGGATGTGCGTTTGTCCTTATGGCGGCAACACTGCGCTAGTCAAGTCAGGTATGTTTTATTGTGAAATACAGGCCTGAGCCTTATTTTCTAATATATAATAGGCTACCAAATATATACATATATATACGTCATATCATAACACTGAGGGTAACACTGACCCCCATTTAATTAAGGGAAAAAAAGGAATGTAGTGTAGCCTTACTGTTATAATTATTTGGGCTGAAATAGAACCGTTATAAATCACAAAGATTTATTTTGTCTGTGTTATTGTGGCGGTGATAATCAGTCAGTGCGGACACGTGTCCAATATCCGATTGTAGTCCGATTTAAATTGAAGATCCGATTCATGTGTCTCAATCTAGATTTCCTGTGTCCGACTTGAGTCCGAGTGGACTCCGATTTAGACCCCTGGATAAACGATCGGATTACGCTGAGAATTGGACTACACGCATGTGTCTCTCGAATCTAGATTTCAACTGGACAACAACAACTTTTGCACATGCTTGAGATCATGCCAATAGACATATACAGTGGGGAAAATATGTATTTGAACCCCTGCCGACTTCGCAAGTTTGGCCACTTGCAAAGAAATGTGTGATCTAGAATTTTAATGGTAGGTGTATTTTAACAATGAGAAACAGAATATCAACAAAAAAATCCAGAAAACTGCATTTTATAAGGTTTATGACTTTATTTGCATTTGATGCAAAAAATAAGTATTTGAACCCCCAAGCAAACAGCAAGAATTCTGGCTCCCAATGGCCAGTTATGTGCCCAAAAAGCACACAGATTAGTCCTCATTAGGTCTAACAAGGTATACCTGATCTCAACTGGTGACCTGTATAAAAGAAACCTGTCCAAAGAATCATACTTCACACCTTCAACCTCACCACCATGGGCAAGACCAAAGAGCTGTCCAAGGACGTCAGAGATAAGATTGTAGACCTGCACAAGGCTGGAATGGGCTACAAAACCACCGGCAAGCAGCTTGGTGAGAAGCAGATAACTATTGGTGCGATTATTCATAAATGGAAGCAACACCAAACAACTGTCACCCGCTCTAGGTCTGGGGCTCCATGCAAGATATCCCCTCGTGCGGAATCAGTGATCATTCGAAAGGTGCAGAATAACCCCAGAACTACACAGGGGGAGCTTGTGAATGATCTCAAGGCAGCTGGGACCAGAGTCACCAAGAAAACCATTGGCAACACACCACGCCGTAATTTTTTGAAGTACTGCAGCACTCGCAAGGTCCCCCTGCTCAAGGAAGCGCATGTACAGGGCCATCTGAAGTTTGCCATTGCACACTTGAATGATTCTAGGGAGGATTGGGAGACAGAATGTGGTCAGATGATACCAAAATCAAGCATTTTGGCATCAACTCGACTTGCAGTGTTTGACAGGGGGGGATGCTGAATATGACCCCAAGAGTACATCATACCCACCATCAAACATGGAGGTGGAAACATTATGCTTTGGGGCTGTTTCTCTGCCCAGGGTACAGGACGACTCCACCGCATCAAGGGGACTATGGATGGGGCCATGTAACGTGGAATATTGGGCTTGAACCTCATTCCCTCATTCCCTCCCATTGAAAACACAACCTTAAAGATTTGGAGAGGATCTGGAAAGAGGAGTGGACCAAAATCCCTCCTGAGATGTTTGTAAACCTGGTGACCAACTACAAGAAACGTCTGACGTCTGTGCTTGCCAATAAGGGTTATTCCACCAAGTAAACCAAAACTGAAACTTTGAAACTGAAACGCAACTGTTTTGGACAGAACGCGCTAATTCAGTGAACAAATATTTTCATATTACTTTTCCACCACTTGTTAGTCATGTAATCCATTCATATCGATGTGAATCAATCAATACTAATACAACTTTAACTGTGGTGTGTTTTTGTTTCATTTCACAACTTATTTACTGTATAATCAACGGTAGCAGATGCCCGCTTGTAAACATTCCACATTTTAAACATTTCACACAAGAACTGAGCGTCTAGCAGCGATTATCATATCATAGACATATATGATGCATGTATATGTCTATGGGCAGGATCTCAAGCACGTGCAAAAGTTGTTGTTGTCCAGTTGAAATCTAGATTCGAGAGACACATGCGCGCGAAGTCCGATTCCCAGCGTAATCTGATCGTTTATCCGGGGGTCTACATCGGAGTCCAGTCGGACTCAAGTCGGACACAGGAAATCTAGATTTGGGGAGACACATGAATCGGATCTTCGATTTAAATCGGACTGCAATCGGAAACTGGACACATGTGTCCGCACTGAATGAGAGAAATCTCTGTAATTCAGTGCGGACACATGTGTCCAGTTTCCGAGCGTAGTCCGACAACAACTTTTGCACGTGCTTGAGATCCTGCCCATAGACATAAACATGCATCATATATGTCTATGATATGATAATCGCTGCTAGACGCTCAGTTCTTCTGCTCCCTCTCGTTGGCCGAAATCGGAGTACTGCCATCATGTGCACGCACTGAATGACGAGGAGCTCAAATCAGCCCTGAACTCGGCAACCCATACTTTCCAACCAGCCTCCGGAGATCACCTACGCACACTGCCCTCT
>NC_137916.1:2742500-2752500 GCF_963457725.1 Sprattus sprattus | reverse complement strand
AGGTGTGCTGAAGTACAGCACTCATACAGCAGTCAGGCTTAACCCAGGTGTGCACTAATACAGGATTCTGGCTAAACCCATGTGTGCACTAATACAGCAGTCTAGGCAGGGCTGATACAGCAGAGGTATTTTATTATTGAAATGTGTTCTCTAGTCACTATGGCCCAGTAGAACCCTTTCTCTAGTCACTATGGCCCAGTAGAACCCTTTCTCTAGTCATTATGGGTGAGTAGAACCCTTTCTCTATTCACTATGGCCCAGTAGAACCCTTTCTCTAGTCATTATGGGTGAGTAGAACCCTTTCTCTATTCACTATGGGCCAGTAGAACCCTTTCTCTAGTCACTATGGACCATTATAACACGGGAAGATGAAGCAGAAAAAGCATTCTGATTGGTTGAGAGTAAGTCACGGGGTGTGCTTTATTCAGCGATAAAGGTACTGTACGACCTGTTTACATCTACCTGAGTGTTCCATATCAGTGCGCACTCAAAAACAACAGTAGATTTGAAATCGAACCAAGATGGCGGTGTGTTGGTAGCCTGTTAGTGGGAAATATTTTATGTGAATTAAGCTATCTACACGACGTTTCACATTGTCTACATTGACTTGGTTAGTTGTTTATGTGCTACACGAATGTTGCAGAGTATTGTAGATCTTAACTGAAGCTCTCGAATATTATTTGTAGGTTGCTGCTAACGCTTAGACCAAAAATCCATTGAAACACATAGTAGCTAGCTAGCCTCGCTGCTAATAAGTATAACTGCATCAACTGTTGCAGTAAGACTGCCTCAACTGTTGCTGCTGCTGCTGGTTTTGTTGAGGATGCTTGGAGGCAGTGGATTAAGTAGCTTCTGTAGTAGTTGGAGCTGCAGTAGTTTGGGAGGTATCCCTCATTGAGGCAGAGTTAATGGCGATATCCAAACCAATATAAACTAATATTAACAAAGTTGAAAGTGTCCCATTGTCGTTTTTGTTATTTTAATGGCAACTTTATAAAATGAGCAATGTGAATGAATAAAATGGTGCGAGATCAATGTCGATCTCCTAGCTAATCATCAACAAACTTTTGGTTCTAGGCTAACAGACATGATGGTCCCAATGCTGTTTGTCTGTTGCATAGCAACAGCCACACAAAGGGGGACTATTTTCTCTAGGCTACTGAAATGCGATACACAATGTTTGGTGGCTACAACTTTTTTGTGCTGAAAAGCAGCTTACTATTTATATTTAAATTTTACTTTATATTTATAATGTCGTTGGCAACCGTGTTATAAAAGCAATAAGGTACTCGAGTCAGTACTGTATCTTCAATAATGAACTTGTTGCGCGTCGGGCCTAACAACACCCTCGAAAAAGTACATTATTGACGATACAGTACTGCCTCTCGAACCTTATTGCTTAAGTAGAACCCTTTCTCTAAAGTCTCTGCCCTCTGCACCTGTAGTGTCGGCTGTTCTGCGTTCCTACCTAGGGTTCCACACAAACTGCAGCCTCATACAGTGGTCCAGAATGTCACATTTTATTCCAGCAAAATAAATCCCTTTACAAAATGGACACAAGTCTCCAGTAGGTGAAGAAAATGAATTCATCATGAAGTCATGCGAAAGACAAACGCTTGACCCCCCCCCCCCCACCCAAAACACACACACCCAGTGTTGTGCCTCTAGAGGGGCTTGTAGAAAAGAAGTGTACCCCCACAGCAAGTCCCCCAGCGCAGCAGTCTGGAGTACATCTGGCCTGCTCTGGGCGTGGCTCTGGTTCTGGCTCTGACTCACAATAAGCACCACACAACAGGAGATTGAATCTTCAGTGGTTGTGTCTCATTAGTACAGCCTTGGGCATTGTGCTGTTTCATTGTGCTTTCCCTTCGTGTTTGTGCCCAGGGTTCCTGTGTGTGCTGAATAAACCCTTCAAATACTGTTCCAAAACCCCGGCCCTATAGAACTGTGCTAAATCACCCTGTTCAAGAACGACGGCCCTACAGAACTGTGCTAAATCACCCTGTTCAAGAACGACGGCCCAACATAACTGTGCTAAATCACCCTGTTCAAGAACACCGGCGCAACAGAACTGTGCTAAATCACCCTGTTCAAGAACACCGGCCCTACAGAACTGTGCTAAATCACCCTGTTCAAGAACACCGGCGCAACAGAACTGTGCTAAATCACCCTGTTCAAGAACACCGGCCCTACAGAACTGTGCTTCTACGAATTTCTGCTTGTGTTCCAGAACAGCATCCCTACAGAACTGTGCTTCTACATACAGAACCTCTCATTCTCTCCTGCTGTGCTTCTAAACATCTCTCTCTCTACATACACCCAACCACAGCTACACTGACCCAACTCAGAACCCCACCCTCCAATGTGCTTTGCTTTGTTCCTCTAGCTACTTGGGTGCCCATATCACAGCGCCACCTACATGCCTGGAGTGCCACTGCGGCTCTTCATATGGATGTGCTTTTACTGTACCTGTAGCTGAATGAATTTCCATAAAACAGCGCCCCCTATCAGCCTTGTGTCCTACTACAGCTCCTTATGTGGAAGTGCTTCAGCTGTGCCTCTAGCTACATGGGTGCCCATCACACAGCACCATCTGCAGGCCTGGTGCCCCCTGCAACTTAACATATGCTTAGCATGCCTTTCACTGTGATGCTGAGCCGCGTCAAAGCCGGATCCGCCCCAAGGTGAGCAGAGAGGGTGAGAGGAGAGAGAAGAGAGGGTGAGCAGAGAGAGGGTGAAAGACTAAGAGCTGTTTTTAGATGAGCCGTGTGCATACACACATCTGACTCCAACGCCCTCAGCTCTGCATGAGATTCTGACTCAACATCACACCAGCAAGCACACAGGAGTGTGAGTGTGTGTGTGTTTGTGAGGGTGTGCAAGTCTTGGGAGAACTTGATCATACATTCTTTTCCGTGAGGGAACGTTTTTTTTACATTTGCAATTTTTGCCACCTTAAGAAACAAAAACACAATTGGTGGTGTCACTAAAAGAAGCATACCTCACTGGAAAACCCTTACTGGTCACGAAAACACACACACACACACACACAGACTGGCACTGAGGGGCTGAAGCATTTAAACTCTACTCTGAGCACCATCATCTGCTGTCTATAAAAGTGACATGACATGTGTGTATGTGTGTGTGACAGAGGTGGAATGCTGCCCCTGTGTGTGTGTGAGTGTGATTGACATGTTTACAGACAGCAGCCATAGCCCATCAGAGACACATTCTGTTGTCAGCTATGCTTAAATACCAACGCTTACATAGGTCTTTTTATGGGTGTTAGTAATGTTTCCTTATGGTAAAACATTAACACTGCCCGGCATTAGCATTAACACTGCCTGGAGTTAACATTAACCCTGCCTGGAGTTAACATTAACACTGCCTGGAGTTAGCATTAACACTGCCTGGAGTTAGCATTAACCCTGCGTTAGCATTAACCCTGCCTGGAGTTAACATTAACCCTGCCTGGAGTTAGCATTAACACTGCCCAGTGTTAGCATTAACTCTGACAGGTATAAGAATTAACACTGCCTGGTGTTAGTAAGGTGTTTCTTCATGATGAAACAGTAACTGTATGACAATCATGATACCTGAAGCAAAGCAAATCAATAAATGTACATTAAAGTCTCAGGTCATCCATACACCTGCATGGCCAATGGGACATTCAGCGGTTAATAAACTGTGCAAGTATGTCACAACACTCCTGGTTGGTTACTATGGAAACAATGAATGTAAACTGTGCTCCCACACACTCTCTCATGTACCCTGTTTCCACCGGGGCCGGGCCGGTGCCCAATCTGGCACCAGTTCTTGTGTTTCCACCGGGGCCGGGCTGGTGCCGGAGCTGAAAATCGGGCACCGGCCCGGATCCCTGGAGTTGCTGGGCCCAAATCGGGCACCAACTACGTCACAGAGGTGGGCGGAGTTAACCCAACAGAAACAGAAATTGCCGCCGCCATCAACCAAGATGATGAGTGAAAACGATGAAAACATACATGGAAAATCGATCCAGTAGTGGACCTAGGATATAATAAATACCTCGATTGCAATTTAACCATCAACAGAAATGCAAGACAAAATTGAAGTCAGTAAGGAAAGCTAAAATATATGAGGTAATACGAGGAGAGTCTGAGATAGCAGGGTTCAAAAGGACAACAGACCTAATAACAAACACATTAAAACTAATAAAGAAAGCTTCATCCATCAAAATGTGTTGGTTTGTCTGTCTTGTATACATTAAGTCTGGTTGTTTTTGTGTGATATTACACTTGAAATTAGTAGTTGACTAAGCAAGTTCTTGTAGCAGCTAGCTAACTAGCACTCGCTGCTAGCTGTCGTGAGGTACTACTACAGTTGTTATGCTAGTCAACTAACTCCCATCATGAGCTGCATTGCCTGCTCGTAGAAAACCCGTAATTGCATCATTAACTGAGACCGTGATGTAGTGCAGGTTTTGTATTGTGTGTAGGCTACTGTAGAAGACGTGCCACTTGAAACGAAAAAAAAAAATAGCTCTTGACTAAGCAAGTTCGTGTAGTAGCTAGCTAACTAGCACTAGCTGCTGTAAGGTACTGCTAAGGTTGTTATGGCAACTGGTTAGTATATATCAGTGTAGTAGCTAGTCAACTCCGGTCATGAACTGCATTGCCACTCGTCTGATCTACGTGAGGAAATATAGAAACCCGTGGCCAAGTAAACAGAACTTTAACTTTAGGTCGTATGGTACTACATGGTATTAAAAAGTTAAACATAATTAAGTTTTTATGGAAATTAATTTGCCTTCTCGCTGGAAGAAGACCACTCGTGAATAACTCACAACTGTAACCATAGGAGCATGTCATAACATTCCATGACGTTTAATTTTGGAGCTGGACCCGGCTCCGGCGGTGGAAACACAGGCCGGTGCTGAAAGGAACCATCTCCGGCTCCGGCTCCGGCACCGGCCCGGCCCAGGTGGAAACGAGGTAATGGTGTTTACTGGTTGGTTACTATTGAAACAAATTATGTGGATCATTATGACAAATGCAGTCACATGACTGGTTGGAGAGGCTTGAAGTTCAAATGATGGTTCTGATGGGAGGACAAATACTTATCAGTCAATCAAATCAAACCATGAATGAAATCACAACACCATCTCAATAGCATGGGCATATAAGCACATTAAAGGTGTTGTTGTGGAGTATTCATTGACACAGATGTACTACCCTGCTATCTTTTGATCCAGGCACTCTAATGAACCTCAGCATGGTCACTCAAAATGGGCATGCTGAATCACCACCCTCTGGGAAAAGAATCTTGCATGTACCCCCAAATCCCACACACCCCAAAAACCCCTCTTTTACATGTTGAACGGATTGTAAAGGGTTTCCGTGGAGGGACAACCATTTTCTCAGTGTAGGAATGGATGGAAAGAAAAGCACAAGCATCAGTGTCGACTGGACTGGACTAGACTGATCCAAAGCCACTTACAGACAACCTGCAGTGATGGGGAAGCTGCACTGAACACTGAACACTCAACACTGTCTGGAAGCTGCACAGAATGGAGCTGGGCTGGATTTCGTCTGGGCTCATCTGACAGTCTTTCTTTTACAGTCTCCTCTCGTCCTTTCATCTCTCCTCTCTTCACTTGTCTCTTCTGGCCTTTCCCCTTCTTTTCTCTTCCGGTCTCTTCCCTCCTCTTCCCTCCTCTCCTCTCCTCCTCTTCTCTCCTCTCCTTCCCTCCTCTCCTCCTCTTCTCTCCTCTCCTCTTCTCCTGCTTCAGGCTTAATCCAGCTGCTTCACCATGTGCTTTAGTCCCCTCTTGTCAGGTCAGGAAGTATCACACACACACACACACACACAGACAGACACAACAAACACATTCCTGACTGGAAGGACCTTAGGCAGGATTTGCCGTTGTTTGATTATTTGTTTGTGTGTTTGTTTCCTCTTCTGTGGACAGTTTTTAAAATCCAAGGTGTGTGTGTGTGAAAGACTGACAGAAAGCACCATTTTATATTTGTTTGTCTGAGTCTTCTTCAGAAGGAGAACACACAGTCACCTCCCCACAGTGGCTGAGGACCTGGACATGTCCAATAGTGAGAAGAAGTCCTGGCTCTGAGGACCTGGACATGTCCAATAGTGAGAAGAAGTTCTGGTTCTGTTCCTGGTGTACTCTGGACAGACCCATGTCAAATAGTGTCAAGAAGTCCTGGTTCTGAGGACTTGGACTTGTCCAATAGGGTAAAGCAGTCGTGGTTCTGTTCCTGGTGTACTGTGCAGGACAGGCCCAGCCCTGTGGTCTCCAGTCTGCTGTCCTGTTATGAGCTGATGAGATCCTGTCTTACTGGACCCTCTCAACTCATAGCCCCCCCCCCAACCCAACACCCTGCCCGCCCCATCCCAATCTCTCCTTTCCAGTCTTTTGGGGGAGAGTCCCAGATACACACACGCACACACTCCCCAGAATCCATTCCGTCCCCACAAACTCAGGTGGCCACCTGGGCCATTTGTTGTGGATGTGGGCCTTGCTGGGTCATGGAGTCTGTGTGTGTGTTTGAGTGTGTATGTACATATATGTGAGGGTTTGTATATTTGCATGTGTGTATATACATGTGTGTGTGCAAGTCAGTGTGTTTTTGTCTGCAAATGTGTGTGAGAAGATGGTTGGTGGTGTCGAGTCCATGCACACAGTCTGTGTGTGTGTGTGTGTGTGTGTGTGTGTGTGCTTATGTTTGTGTGTGAGACCCAGAATAATCACAAACTCCCGTTCTTGTGCCGTGGTTTGTGAGTGTGTGTGTGTGTGTGTGTTTATGTATGTTTGTGTGTGAGGTCCAGGATAATCACACACTACCATTCTCGTGGCGTGGTTTGTGTGAGGTGGAGCATGTGTGTATGTATATCTGTGTGTGTGTGTGTGTGTGTGAGTGTGTGTGTGTGTGTGAATATCTGTGTGTGTGTGTATATCTATGTGTGTGTGTGAGTTCAAGGGTAATCATACACTCCCGTTCTCATGGCGTGGTTGTTGTAAGGTGGAGCGTGTGTATGTATGTATATCTGTATGTATATCTGTGTGTGTGTGTGTGTGTGTGTGTGTGTGTGTGTGTGTGTGTGTTTGAGGTCCAGGGTGATCACACACTCCCGTTCTCGTGGCGTGGTTTGTGTGAGGTGGAGCGTGTTGGGGTGGGTGAGCTGACTGAGGGGGCCAGAGTGCAGAGGAAACCGGCCAGTAGCGTGAGTCCCAGCCCCCCCCACGCACAGAACATGGACCAGCCGTAGCCGTGGCTGATGTCCTCGGGGAGGCCGTACAGGTAGCGGGGGTAACGTGACAACTCAAAGTTTATCCCTGCAACGCACGTACACAGGGATATTATACAGCAGGTACCTGCAGAGGATGAGAGAGAGGAGGAGGAGAGAGAGAAAAGAGGAGAGAGAGAAGGAAAGAAGAGCAGAGGAGAGGAGAGGAGAGCAGAGGAGAGGAGAGAGAGAAGATGTAAAGGACTGAGGTTATAAAGTTTCTCAGTTCCATACTGATTACTGTTTAATAATCACATGTATATATCACGATTACTACTGAAATCACATGTTTATATTATGATAACTACTAAATAATGTCATGGATATATCATGATCACTACTTAATTATTACATGTATATATCATGCTTACTACTCAATAATTACATGTATCTATCATGATTACTACTAAATAATCACACGTTTATATCATGGTAACTACTTAATAATCAGCATTTTGATAGAGGGACTCCACCTTGTAGCTGACTGACAGTAACTGATTTGGACACTAGATGGCGACACATGTCAGACATGTGGTATGATTCACCATAGAAGTACTGACAGGACATAGAACCCTAGAGAGCTGTGAGGTTTGAGATTCCTCCTCACTAATGTGGCTCTTTAGTCTGCAGGGAGAATACAAAACACACACGCACATGCACACACACACACACACACATACACTGGCACGTGCAAGCGCTTGCGCGCACACACAAACACACACACACACACACACACACACACACACACACACACACACACACACAAACACACACACACACACACACACACATATATCTCACCTCCCATGAGGAAGAGCAGTCCAGCAACATACTGCATGAGGTCGTGCTCTTGGCAGCATCCGAGGACGCCGATGACCCAGCCAAACAGGATGATGGAGATGGCCATGCCAACAAACCCTGCAGTCATTCGCCTCAGGTCTGACACAGAGAGAGAGAACATCAGAGTGTGTGTGTGTGAGAGAGAGAGATAGGACATCAGAGTGTGTGTGTGAGAGAGAGAGAGAGGACATCAGTGTGTGTGTGTGTGAGAGAGAGAGAGAGGATATCAGAGTGTGTGTGTGAGAGAGAGAGAGAGGACATTAGAGTGTGTGTGTGAGAGAGAGAGAGAGGACATCAGTGTGTGCGTGTGTGTGTGTGCGTGTGTGTGTGTGTGTGAGAGAGAGACTCACGAAGTGCGTGCCACTCGTCCTGGCGTATGGTCTTGGTGATGTTAATGGGCAGGTTGCGTGGAAGGATAGAGGAGGTGTAGTGATACTTCACTGAAGTACACCGCTGGATCAGCCCTGTAGAAGGAGAGGGAGAGAGAGAGGGAGGGAGAGAGAGGGGGGGGAAGAGAGAGGGGGAGGGAGAGAGAGGGGGGGGAAGAGAGTGGGGGCGAATGGGGGAGTGAGAGAGAGGGGGAGAGAGGGAGAGAGAGGGGGAGAAGAGGGGTAGAGAGAGAGAGAGAGAGAGGAGTCGTTATACACCAATAAAGTGAGCCGCAACATTAATTGGAGACAGACCACAGAGTTGTACGAAAATAAAGTATTTATTTTTATGTCACCCAAAAGTTGTGCATAAAATGGTAACTGCAAAACTCCAGCACCAAACGCATGGTGTTCACCAGCCTCCCAAAGCATGGTGAGAATGCAAGCCTCCTCTAAGGGCAAACCGCATGGCTTTTATCCAGGAGGCTCAGGTGTGGACAATCAGGCTAATTATGCCCATTCACCACCTAAAAGCTGTTGCACTGCCACTGCAAAGCCAGTAGGGGTGTAGATGGACGTAACAAATACACAGTTTTCAGCACACATACACCACTGTTTCATTTCTCCTGTTCATCGCCCAATCACACACACACCACTGTTCTATTTCTCCTTTAAAGTCTTTAAAATCTACTGTTTTTTGAGGTGCACTGAGACACTGAGATGAACAGTGACTTGAGATGGCCTTAATACACCTCCCCCCCACACACACACACACCCCCTCCACACACACACACACACACACACACACACACACACACACACACACACACACACACACACACACACACACACACACACACACACACACACACACACAAGTAAGATACCACATACATATCCCCAACTCACATACGTCACACCCCCACACTCCCAAACAAATAACATGCTCACACATGGCACACACACACGGCACACACACACATAAACACACACACACGCACACGCACACGCACACACACACGCACAGGTGCACACACACGTACATGTACACACAAGTGCACACACACTAATTAACCTTTGCACTGGAAGGTGACAACCCTAAGGCAATTAAGGGCTCCCCTGGAGATCTCTCAGCTCACACACATTCCAGACAGCCTCAACACCCTGTGTGTGTGTGTGTGTGTGTGTGTGTGTGTGTAAGTGTGTGTGTGTGTGTGTGTGTGTGTGTGTGTGTGCCTGCACATGTGTAAGGCCATGGAAAATGCAGTTTTGTTTGGATTTTTCACAAAATGTTGCACAATTATTTTAATTAATTCAATCAGGGCCCTGTTCGGCGTACAACTGAAGCTAAGTTAATACATTCAGCTCGCGACATGAGATAATCTAGCTCGCTAAATGAGAACAGGCTATACCGGTCTGGCGTTGTGCGCTAAGTTACTTAAACCTCAAGTTAATTTGTCCCAGGCTAAAGTCGTCAGATAAATTGCGCGTGCACGTCCTGCTTGAAAAGG
>NC_137916.1:2717500-2737500 GCF_963457725.1 Sprattus sprattus | reverse complement strand
GAGTTTTACACCATTTAACATTTACAGGGCTGCTGTTTGAGTCCTACACTATGCAACATTTACAGGGCTGCTGTTTGAGTCCTACACTATGCAACATTTACAGGGCTGCTGTTTGAGTCCTACACTATGCAACATTTACAGGGCTGCTGTTTGAGTCCTACACTATGCAACATGTACATTAATGAACTGGCACACAGGAGCACCCTCTGGGTACAGAAGAAAACACCCAACACATATTGAAATACTGAATTAAACAAACACACCCTTCCCCGAAATTCCCACACACTGAAGGCATCCACTGTTGTGACTACCACACACAGATTGTTCCTCAGTTGAGCAAAGTCCATTATAGCCCTGTCACCATAACACTGTAAACCTGAACAAGTTCAGAGTACTTAAAACTTTTGATGTAACCGATTACATAATAAAATTTGAGTACATATATACAGTACTGTGCAAAAGTTTTAGGCAGGTGTGAAAAAATGCTGTAAACTAAGAATGCTTTCAAAAATGGAAGTGTTAACAGTTTATTTTCATCAATTCGTCATAAATTAACAAAATGCAGTGAAGGAACAGAAGAAAATTCTAAATTAAATCAATATTTGGTGTGACCACCCTTTGCCTTCAAAATAGCATAAATTCTTCCAGATACACTTGCGCACAGTTTTTGAAGGAACTCGGCTGGTAAATTGTTCCAAACATCTTGGAGAACTAACCACAGACCTTCTGTGGATGTAGGCTTCCTAAAATTCTTCTGTCTCTTCATGTAAACCCAGACAGACTTGATGATGTAGAGATCAGGGCTCTGTGGGGGTCATACCATCACTTGCAGGACTTTCTGTTCTTCTTTAAGCTGAAGATAGTTGTTAATGACATTGGCTGTATGTTTGGGGTTATGTTCCTGCTGCAGAATACATTTGGTGCCAATCATACGCCTCCCTGATGGTATTGCATGATGGATTAGTATCTGCCTGTATTTCTCAGCATTGAGGACACCATTCATCCTGACCAAATCTCAAACTCCACTTGCAGAAATGCAGCCCCAAACTGGAAAGGAACCTCTACCATGCTTCACTGCTGCCTGCAGACTCTCATTATTGTACCTCTCTCCAGCCCTTCGGCGAACAAACTGCCTTCTTCTACAGCCAAATATTTCTAATTTTGACTCATCAGTCCAGAGTACCTTCTGCCATGTTTCTGCACCCCAGTTTCTATGTTTTCGTGCTTAGTTCAGTCTTGGCCTTGTTTCCTTGTCGGGGTAGAGCTTTTTGGCTGCAACTCTTCCATGAAGACCACTTCTGGCCAGACTTCCCCGGACAGTAAATATCTGTACCAGGGTACCACTGGTTTCTGCCAGTTCTGAGCTGATGCCACTGCTTGAAATCTTCCGATTTCGAAGGTAAATAAGCTTGATGTGTTTTTCATCAGCTGCATTAAGTTTCCTTGGCTGACCACTGCGTCTACGATCCTCAACGTCTTCTTCAAAAGAGCTTGAACTGCACATTTTGAAACCCCTGTCTGCTTTGAAATCTTTGTCTGGGAGAGACCCTGCTGATGCAGTATAACTACGTTGTGTCTTGTTGCTGTGCTCAGTCTTACCATGTAAATGGATAAAAAATAAACATTTATAAGGAATTCTTGAGATGAGGGACAAAACATGTCCGTGAGATAAAACTCATTGTAATTCTTAAAATGTGTTTAAAAAATGTGAAATAATTAGATCAAACAATAAAACAAGAACTTATGTATACCACAAAACGTTAATTAATGTTTTTTACAAATATTTTATTATTTTACATCACCTAGTGTGCTGCCTGAACCTAAAAATACCCTTGTCCGAAAGGAAGATTCATGACTTTACAATACTTAAATAATAGTTCTAAATAAAATAAAACAAATACAATAGCTACTATGATCATGTATTTTAAGTAATTATTCAAACTGTATAGAAATTTACTACTTAAAAAATATATTTATGTACTTTTTACGTGATTGAAATTGTGTCCGGAGTTTCTGTCAACACCATAAGATTTTTCTAAAAATGCAAAAAATCAGGCATTATATTGGCCAACTCACTCTCTAAGGACCCCTTTTCCACTTCCTGTTTGGTGGACATGCCATGAGGCCACTGCTCTGGCTAGTAAATATTTCAAATTTTTTCCTGAATTATCTTCTTTTATAAAACCAGCTATGTCACAACCATAGAGTGTCAACACCGTGGACGATAAAATTCAAGGTTTATGTGATTTTATTAAGGAATACAAGTTTAATCTAACTTTATTGTTGAAGCCACATGCAGCTAGTGAAAAAAAAGATGGCTTCTGCAAAGAAATCACATGTTGTGATGAAAAATAGAAGATTTCGTCAACACCGTAATACTCCATTTGACTCCATTAGACGTCAACACCATAAGACATTTTGTCTTATGGTGTTGACGACTTACCTTATGGTGTTGACAAAAATGGACTTAAATGTACCATTTGCCCATTTAATTACATTTTATACATTACTATTGTAGTGTCATTACTTCCTATTTTAATAATATATCTTCTGTGTATTTAACATTTCATGAATATCATAATTTCTGTTTCGTGCGTCAACTCCATAAGATGAGTTTTCTCTTCATTTTTGTTGTTAAAAAGACATTTTATTACATTGTCTCAGATTATCTCAATAAAAACACTGCATTTCCTAAATAAATTTGTAATACCTGTATTTCTGACTCTCATTGTTTGTTTTTGAGAATAAAACATACATTTGTAAATGTATATTTCCCTAGTTATAATAATCGGCAGCTTGATCATATAAATATTTTAAAGTAAATGTATTTGTTTAAAAACATGGATAGAATAACACAACTTAAAATAACCTCCAAAAGTCAAAATACTGCTATGAGTTTATTCAAAATACATTTTTTTAATGTTTCTTGGTGTCTTATGGTGTTGACAAAATCCCAGGCTTGTCCGGCAAACATGACAAAATGGTTAAAAATGTTAAATCTGGGAGATTGTATTTCAACAGCATCAAAAGGCCAACACCTGGGACAACTATGATATATAAATATATTTAGGAAAAATCAACTTTTTATTTTTAGAAATTAAAAACCCATTTTGTCCCTTGTCTCAAGAATCCCTGGTTTACATTTTTCAAAGCAATCTTAGTTCATAGCATTTTTTCACACATGCCTAAAACTTTTGCACTGTACTGTATATATTTTTTAAGTAAACTTAACTTAAAAATTATACATCGGCTATACTGATTTATTTTGTTAGCATTTTCATAATTTTTGAGTTCTCTGAACTCATATTATTCCAAAATCGCACAGGATTTTGCCTCGTCGGAAATTTGTGTTTCTCTGGGTCTTTCACAAACTAGTTATTACGCCCTTACAAGTTTTTGAAAGGGTATTTTCCTTACGTTCCAACTTCTTGCGCAAGCTCTTACTGTAGAGAGAACTGTCATTGGTCGACCGCATTCCCAGTGTTGCCATTGCATTTACATTTACATCTGTGATTTAGCAGACGCTTTTATCCAAAAAGATTTACAAGGAATTTTGCATTTATAGATCAGGAGCAGTTTAGGGGTTCACATTTATACACTTGGTAAGGAGGATTGGGGAATCGAACTAGCAACCTTCCAACCTCTGGATTACTAAACGACTCCTCTACCTTAAGTCTGCTGTCTCCGTCTCTCATCACAAGAGCTTTGCAATGGTGTTCTCAACGACGTTGATGACGTCAGATACTAAAAGAAATTGAGTTATCAGGCAATGTTTACTCAAACAAATACATTCCAATACAATTAAAACCTCTTCACTTGCTCAGAAAACTAATACATTTTAAGTTGGGTCAACTAAATACCAGGTTTTAAGTACTGAATACATAATGTTAATGAGTTAGTAGAACTGTCTGGGTTTACAGTGAAGTTACAACCTGCTGTATTTATGGTAGAGTTCCCAGGCTGCTGTATCTATGGTAGAGTTTACAACCTGATGTATCTATGGTAGAGTTTACAGCCTGATGTATATATGGTAGAGTTTACAGCCTGATGTATATATGGTGAGTTTACAGCCTGCTGTATCTATGGTAGAGTTTACAGCCTGATGTATATATGGTGAGTTTACAGCCTGATGTATATATGGTGAGTTTACAGCCTGATGTATATATGGTGAGTTTACAGCCTGATGTATATATGGTGAGTTTACAGCCTGATGTATATATGGTGAGTTTACAGCCTGATGTATATATGGTGAGTTTACAGCCTGATGTATATATGGTAGAGTTTACAGCCTGATGTATATGGTAGAGTTTACAGCCTGATGTATATATGGTAGAGTTTACAGGCTGCTGTATATATGGTGGAGTTTACAGGCTGCTGTATCTATGGTAGAGTTTACAGGCTGCTGTATATATGGTGGAGTTTACAGCCTGATGTATATATGGTAGAGTTTACAGCCTGCTGTATCTATGGTAGAGTTTACAGGCTGCTGTATATATGGTGGAGTTTACAGCCTGATGTATATATGGTAGAGTTTACAGCCTGATGTATATATGGTAGAGTTTACAGCCTGATGTATATATGGTGAGTTTACAGCCTGATGTATATATGGTGAGTTTACAGCCTGATGTATATATGGTGAGTTTACAGCCTGATGTATATATGGTAGTTTACAGCCTGCTGTATCTATGGTAGAGTTTACAGGCTGATGTATATATGGTAGAGTTTACAGGCTGCTGTATCTATGGTGGAGTTTACAGGCTGCTGTATCTATGGTAGAGTTTACAGGCTGCTGTATCTATGGTGGAGTTTACAGGCTGCTGTATCTATGGTAGAGTTTACAGGCTGCTGTATATATGGTGAGTTTACAGGATGCTGTATCTATGGTAGAGTTTACAGCCTGATGTATATATGGTGGAGTTTACAGGCTGCTGTATCTATGGTGGAGTTTACAGGCTGCTGTTGGTGCACACAGACTTTTAACTTAAAGTAGAAAAAAACGCACTCTCAAGCTTGTCTCATTACTTATTTATTTTGACCAGTTAATCCACAGACGAGTTTCGGCCTAAGCCATCGTCAGTTTGTGCACAGACTGTAGAACCTCACCATGAAACATGTCAGAATTGCGATGGAGTTGACAGACACACACCAGACAAAGACTTCAGTAACTAGGAAGCCAAGGGGAAGACGGCAGAGGGCTGTGAGCTGAGTACAGTATTGATATCACACACCAGAAATATATATATATAGAGAGAGAGATGAAGGATAGATAGATAGAGGGGAAGGAGTGTGAGAGAGAAGGAGAGAGAGATAGAAGGAGAGAGGGAGAGCAAGTGAGTGGTAGAGAAAGAGAATGAATCAGACTAAAATATGACCCTGGGGTGCAGTACTTGTTTAGGTCACAGGAGCTGTTGGTTCACTTTAATGTCACCTCGCCATGGAACAGATGTGGCACTGATGCGGCCCAGGTGCGGCCCTGATGTGGCCCTGATGTGGCCCTGATGCTGCCTAGTTTAGCAGTCATTTGTTCATTCATGTGTACTGCCACCTCCCCCAGCTCTTAGAGTGGGCTGGGACTACCGGCTGAAGGAATTTATGAAGAAACTATGGAGAGAGAAGAGGAGAGGAGAGGAGAGAGAGGAAAGGAGAGGAGGGTGAAGAGGAGGAGAGAGAGGAAAGGAGAGGAGGGTTTAGAAGAGGAGTGAGAGGAGATGAGAGGAGAGAGAACACGAGGAGGAGAGGAGAGTAAAGAGAATGAGATAGATAGAGGAGATGAGAGCAAACAAGAGGAGAGAGAGTCGAGGAGGGCAAACAGGAGGAGAGAGAAGAGAGAAGAGGAGGAGGAACAGGAGGAGAGAGAGAAGAGGAGGGTGAACAGGAGGAGGAACAGGAGGAGAGAGAGGAGAGCAAACAGGAGGAGAGAGAGAAGAGGAGTGCGAACAGGAGGAGAGAGAGGAGAGGAGAGGAGGGTGAACAGGAGGAGAGAGAGAAGAGGAGAGCGAACAGGAGGAGAGAGAGGAGAGGAGAGGAGGGTGAACAGGAGGAGAGAGAGAAGAGGAGAGCGAACAGGAGGAGAGAGAGAAGAGGAGAGGAGGGTGAACAGGAGGAGAGAGAGGAGAGGAGAGGAGGGTGAACAGGAGGAGAGAGAGAAGAGCGAACAGGAGGAGAGAGAGGAGAGGAGAGGAGGGTGAACAGGAGGAGAGAGAGAAGAGGAGAGCGAACAGGAGGAGAGAGAGGAGAGGAGAGGAGGGTGAACAGGAGGAGAGAGAGAAGAGCGAACAGGAGGATAGAAGGGGAAAATAAAGCAAGGGGAGGAGAGAGAGAGGAGGAGAAGGAGAGATGAGAGGAGAGCGAGTGAAGAAAGAGAGATAGAGTAAGGAGAGGCGCGTGTAAGAGGGCAGCCAAAGATGTTACCAAATATGGAGAACAGCATGCTGGAAGGTTAAAGCATGTCTGAGCATTATGGCCCAGCAGAACGCTTTAGACCGTGTGACATCCATATACATATGCACATAAGTTGGAAGTCACATCTGTCCTGAAGTTCTGTCGGTGACAATGGGGCAAGCAAACACCTGGGGCTACAGGAAGGGAGGTTCTGTATCTAGTTAAGGGGTTGCTGGGCCTACAGGAAGGGAGGTTCTGTATCTAGTTAAGGGGTTGCTGGGCCTACAGGAAGGAAGGTTCTGGGCCTACAGGAGAGGAGGTCCTGTATCTAGTAAAGGGGTTGAAAAAGGCCATTGTCAGTAATGAAGTGACCATCAACCTCTGGGCTCTTTTCTGCTCTCAGTCCTTGAAGACAAAACACACTTAAATAAAACTATTAGTGTGTGATGGAAGTACTCTCATAGTTGTAATAGAAACAGCACACAAACAGACTCACACACACACACACACACACACACACACACACACACACACACACACACACACACACACACACACACAAACACACACACACACACACACGTCAGCAAGGATCTACCCCTCCACAGACAGACACAAACACTGTGCAGAGTAAGTAAGGTCCCCCCGACACACACACACACCCGCCTCCAAACACAAACACAAACTTTAGAATTGAGACAGGACTAAGCCATGCAAAAAGATCTTTACCAGAAGGTTCCCTCTTTTCTGTTTGAATTGGATAATGATCTACTTGCTAGTGCTACTGGGCGCCTTGTCTGTGTGCTAGCATTAGCTTAGTGTTGAGCAGTTGAGGCAAGTGACCTTACAAGTGGCCTTTGCTGTCGCCACTCCACGTCTGTGGAACCAGCTCCCTCAGGACATTAGATCCGCCCCCTCTATTTCTGCCTTCAAGTCTAGGCTAAAAACCCACCTTTACTCCCTGGCCTTCCTTTCCCCCTGAACTGTTAACCCCCTGTTCTTGCCTATGTGGGCTGTTATTGTATTATTGTTATACTGTATTATTTGCCTTTTATGTCATTGTAAAGCACTTTGGTCAGTTTATGCTGTATATAAATGTGCTCTATAAATAAAGCTTACTTACTTACTTACTTACTTACTTACTTACTTACTTACAACATCTCTCACGAGAGTGAGTCACTGCCTATCATGCTTTCAGTCTCTTTCAGACAAAAGCCCTTCAGTGCTCTAATCTTTGATGTGGAGTCCTAGCCTGTCTGTTATTGTTATAGTGTTGAACTCTCTCTCTCTCTCTCTTTCTCCCTCTCTCTCCCAGTGTGCTGCTCCTGATGTGTTGGTTGTTATTGCTGTAGCTGTCGGCACCATGTGAAAGGCTAGTGATCGATAAACTAAGATCATGGGACAGCTCATGCCTTCTTTATTGGACAGTGTTTGTGTCCTAATCAGAAACTCCATGCCTTTTTGTCCACACACCCTGTTTTATCAGCTCGGGCTCACTACCTCCGTACCCGGATGTTTATCAGTTATTCAGCCCGCGTGCTTCACTCGTCTGCCCTCCGGGTCTCCGGTCCATTTCCTTGTTACGACTCATTATCTCAGGGCTCCGCCACCCACCGAGGCCAGCTGCAAGTGCGGGGTTTAAGCGCGCTCACCCACCTGAGCCACTCTTCGCCACGCAACAACCCCCCGCGAACATTCCACGCGCGGGCCATAAACACTCAGCACCTTGGACAGCGCTCACGTGCACTCTTCATGATTAAGTGGGCGCGCGAATCTTACTGAAAACAACATGTAAACTGCGAACTCTTCACCCCAAACAAATCAAAATAGTTTTAATATTAAATAAATACACTCAGCTTTATTACCCATTTAGTTGATACCCAAGAATAAAAAAGAGTAAACCGTGATCAAACAATGCCATCCTAAACACGAAAGATTAAGAAAATCATGTAACCTTAGAGAGCACTCCGTGTGTCCATGTAGCCCCCCTGGGCACCCATTTCTGCCTCCCTTAGAAGAGAGCTGCGCATAGGCTCCTGCACGTGTGCATCTGTTGGAATTAAGTAAAACAGCAGAATTCTCACCCTTATAGATGAACTCCTCCGTCTCCAAGTCGAAGCCTTCCCGGAGGCACTTCCTCCACAGCCCCGAGATGGTGGAGTTGAACTGCCGACTGCACTGCGACTCCATGGCCGGGGCAGCGGCCACAACCTGCCGCTTCCCCCTCAGAAGAGCTCCGTCACTCGGCCCCGGGGTTTTCCTCTCCACTGTACCCTTCGGAGGCATCCGGAGCGGCAGGTTGTGGTTGGAGATGTAGATGAAACCCGGGTCTTTCCTCTTGTTGTTGGCATAATTTTTACAGCGTTCCCGGTGTCTCCGCGCGTCCGTCTCATACCAGTGGTCAGTGCAAATAGCCATCGCAAGTAAAGCCAGCGAGCAGAGCGCCAAGAACAGTCCCGCGCCAGTGAGAATCTTCATGGCAGCCATCTTCCTCGCGCAACGGAGAGCGCAGACAGACTGGATCCTCCGGAAACCTGCGGCACAATTTACAGATTCCCCGTGCACACAACCGCGATCATGACGGACGCCACCCCCCGTCCCCAATGACTGCTTTAGGTTTCAGTGGAGAGCTGAGACAGATGCGACGCTCGTCCCACCATCTGCTCCGGAATGACACAGAGCGAGAGAGGCAGGGAGAGGATGCCTGTCGAGGGATGCTGCCTGCCTGCGAGGAGCCGGATGGTGATGCAATGCGCTCTGTCTCCGCTGGGGCTGATGCGGAACAGACGCGGGAATCAGAGCGGAGACGCGGAAACTGCCAGTACCAGCGGGGCGGGTAGTGACTGACAGCTGGTAGAAGCGTCACAGAGAATGGACCTCTGCCTCACTTACTCTGCTCGGGAAAAAAACACTTGTCATGCAGGGAACTTCGGGAGCAGCAATCTCTTCACAAACGCGTCCTCGGGTTTGTTTACATGTTTGTACGCAACTGCCCGGGTTTGCAGGGCTGTGATTGGATGATAGGTGGATGTTGGTGAAGCAGAAAGTGGTTAGTGGGCTAATTGACCACGCACCCTTGGCCCAGAATAGCCATTTAAACCTCATGGAAGACTATTGTTCGTCTATTGTCTGCGAATGCTAAACCGGAATAAGTTAGTGGTAGTCTACAAGAACAACAACTGATGGGCATTATGATGACAAGCACATGAACACTGGGTTGATCATGGCAGGCAGATGGTCAAGATAAAATACAAGGCTTGCATCAGTAGGCTGCTGTAATAATAATAATAATAATAAAGCTTTATTTGTATAGCACCTTTCATACAAAAAATGCAGCTCAAAGTGCTTTACATAGAGACATAATCAGGAGCATTCACAAAATAAAAGAATCCAACACAAGCAGTAACATTTCACACATTTCAAATATGTAAAGATTTAAAACATCTAAAACAATCAGGGGCACATCACACAATAAAAGATATAAAAGAGAAAAATAATACAAGAGAAAAAAAAAGATATAAGAGATTTAAAATAAATAAAAAATAAATATAAAAGGATTTAAAAGATAAACACAATCAGGTCTTCCTAAATGCTTTCATATATAAAAATGTTTTCAGGTATTTTTTAAAGATACCAAGTTACCATGGCGGCGCATACACACGCAGGGGCTTGGGGCTCTCCAGACTTTTAGGTTTTTGTTAGTAAATGTTAAGTTGTAGTCTTAGTTTAATTTAAGTTTAATTGTGAAGTTGTTGCCACGCAACATCTTGGGGGTCTCCTGACCATAGATTTTTGTTATAGTACTAGTTTAGTTATAGTTTTATTTTAGTTTTAGTGAAATTGTTTACTTGGGTTGCCATGGCGATGGATACACAGCTCTCCCACTGATCTCTTTTTGTGATCAGTGAGCTCTCCAGGCTAAACGTTTTTGTTTTTTCAACCGCTCTCTAGCCCTTTCACATGTCCCCCCATGTTTCAAAGCATCAACCATCATACCTGTGCCAAAAAAGACTGAAGTCAAGTGCCTGAACGACTATAGGCCAGTGGCTCTCACCCCCATACCTGCTAAATGCTTGGAAAGGCTGGTCATGAAACACATAAAAGGCATCACACCAGCTTCCTTTGATCAACACCAATTTGCCTACAAAGCGAACAGATCCACAGAGGATGCAGTAGCCCTGCTGCTTAACACTGCACTGGAGCACCTGGAGTTACAGAACACTTACATCCGTATTCTCTTTATAGATTACAGTTCTGCATTCAATACGATCCTTCCAGGCAAACTCATCTCCAAACTTCAGGACTTAAACCTCAATGCTACACTGTGTAACTGGGTATTGGACTTCCTGACCAATCGCACACAGAGTGTACAACTGGGGAAGCATCACTCTTCAAATCTGACCATCAGCACTGGCGCCCCACAAGGTTGCGTGCTCAGCCCACTTTTATACACCCTCTACACCCATGACTGTGCTCCCTCCTGCCCATCCAACTACATCTTCAAATTTGCAGATGATACAACAGTGCTTGGCCTCATCTCCAACAACGATGAGGCTGCCTACAGGCAAGAAGTGGGAAACCTGGCAGTCTGGTGTTCTGAGCACAACATCAGTCTCAACATTAAGAAAACAAAAGAGCTGATCATTGACTTCCGGAAGTCTTCCCAGCATAATCACCATCTCCCACTCTACATCAACGGTGAAGAGGTTGAGCGTGTCACCTCTCTAAAGTTCCTGGGTCTGACACTGACGGAGGAGTTCTGGAGTCCTGGGTCAAAAACACAGCTTTCGTTTTAGGGAAGGCCCAGCAACGCCTCTTTTACCTCCGGAAGTTGAGGAAAGAACACCTTCCTCAGAGGCTGCAGTATAATTTATACCACTGCGCTATAGAGAGTGTGCTTACATACTGCCTGAATGTATGGTCCTACAGCTGCACAAAGGCGGAGCAGGCAACCATCCAGAGGCTGATTAAAACAGCGGGAAGGATCATTGGAGTAGAGCTGCCCGACATCTTGTCCATCTCCTCCTCCCGTTGCCTGCAGCGCTCTAAACGCATCCTCACAGACAGGGGTGCAACTGCCCAGTGTCAGGGGGGTATGCAGCAACAATTTTGGCGCTGTATGTTTGACAGCACAGCTAACATGAACAGCTAATGGTAACCATGGTAACCAGAGTTACGTTTCCAGCTTCTTGTTAGTTACTGTGAATGCTACCAGAGCCCGTCTGCCACCTTATATCTACCAGTTGTTATTTTTGCCTTAATAAAATTGAGATGTGTCATACATGGGATTGGTAAAGTAGGGGGTTAACCAAAATCTAAATGTAGCTATCATCAGCCTAACTGATGAGGCTTAAGCTAGCCATAAACCCCTATTTGGCTGCTACATTTCTATGTTAGCAAACGCAAGCTAGCCTGCTAGCTAGTCTGTTAACATTATTTGCAAGCCTCCAAGCACAAACGTAAAGTCACCTTAAAACCTACCTGTTGCCTTTCACCATCCGCTTATTTAATTGCTGTCGCATCCCCTGACATGTCTTCTCCTTTTCCCTCTTTCTTTTTCTGTACTCAAAGCTCCCAACAGCTTTTTTGCTTTATCCATCTTCCATCCAACCAACTCACTACTCGTAGCTTAGTTCGAACTGCTTGTGTGTTTAGCGGTCACGGCCTCACGTTCCCTCTTCTATGTCAAAATTCTATTATGGAATCTTAAGAGATAAGGCGCCTACTCTAGCCTGTTTAGTGCACTAAAATGTTATAAAATTAAGGAAATGCAGAAACAGCAGCTACATATAGAAAATACCCCAAACATGTTTTTTTTTTTTTTTTACCATCGCTTTGGCTCTCCCATGGTGCGGCGCCTCTATGCGCCGCATACAGCGCATACCCACTTTTTGCGCCACTGCTCACAGACCCTTCTCATCCTGCCCATCATCTGTTCCTGTTACTCCCGTCAGGGAAAAGGTTCAGATCAAAAAAGGCACGCACCTCCAGGATGGCAATGAGCTTCTATCCCTGTGCAATAAGGCTCCTCAACAGCTTACCCACCCCACCCCCCTTCATCTCCCCCCGGCCCAGCCCGCCCGGCCCCCCATGGACTGCACTCTAACACTTGATGCACCTTAATATGGAAATATGGAGATATGGAAATATATTGCTTTTATTATTTTTATTATTATTTTTATTATTATTTTTATTATCATTATTTTATGTATGATATTTATGAATCTATTTATGAATTGTTATTTATTATTATTTAGCTGTGTAAGAAGTCTGGTTGCCTCTACTGTCTCGTTGTCTTTGTGGCAATGACAAATAAAGTACTTTGAACTTTGAACTTTGAAAGATACCCACTGAGCTTGCCTGCTTCACGTACAAAGTAATGTAGTCCACTCAGCGACACAAAGTTGACACAAATTCATAGAGACACCAAAACGTGTAGACAGTTCACCATTATCCCAAAGCAGCAGCGCGGCGCGCATGCTTAGATCACACAAAGCAGGCTATAGGCGAGTGTGGGTTTATATATGGAGCGTACGCGCAAATAGCCAACGGAATGGTGCCTTAGGGCATATGACAATTGACGATAACCCGCATGGGAGTTGTCATGGTAACGGCCCTTCGTCTACCAAACTGTGTCGAAATTGGACAAGTGTGAAGGCGCAATCGATACCCCCTGCCCGCGTCCCATATGACATTTTAGGCTGAAAACGCGCTCACGGCGGAATACTGAAGCGTGGCGAGACGCTTCCGTTATGTGGTTTTCTTCTCTGCACAGCAACAACAGCGAGTTGTCTCTTGTCACTGGGAAATGAAACTAGTACAAGAATAGAAAGACCTGTTTCATTTTAGTCATTTATGTCTCGCATACAGAAACCATTGTTCCAGCCGAACTTCACGACAGTATCTTAATGGTTATCTGGAAACTAACTTGCCATCTGGCTTTGTGGGCTGTGACGTGTGTGTGTGTGTTGGAGGGGAGCCGAAAGCATCTGACCGTGTCCGTGCGGTTAGTGTACATATTTGACTGAGTACTTCAGATAGTTGAATAATCCCGGTCGTGCGCGAGTGTGGGGTGGGGGTGGAGGGTTCGAAGTCCTTCCTCTTTTCTGCATCGTTTAAGAATGTGTGCAATCACGAGCTAAACCGAAAACGAAGACAGAGCCAACCTCACGAACCTAAACTATATTTCACGCAGGTATACCTCTTTTAAAAATCATTTGTGTTTTGATTAGGACTGTACTTTAGTGTAAGTGAATATTTATTTAAAAGCAATAACATTTTAAATTAGGTTACAATTACTGTTACATTATAAATTATTTAACATTATACGTTCAGATGTACAACAGCGTTCTGTTTTCATAGATTAAACATATTTAGTTGCTTACTGGAAGGCTTGGTATTCAGGTTAGTCACAGTAGCCTATATAGAAATGTCATGCATATTGATCACTGACTGATCCAATGTAATGTTTTCATACAAACATAAATTATTGCCCCCCTCCATATGTAACTCACAGTGATTTGGTTACCGAGAGTCACTGGTATTGAATAGGATTTCAGTAACTTTGATAAGCTCTACATACAGTACGCCTGTACTGAATTGTTCTTTCATCACATATTGAACAGGCCTAAACCAGCACAAATAAGACATATTCTAAATGCCTATGATTATGTCCTGAGAATGGTGCTGTCAATCGATTTAATGATGAACTAAATCATTCCACAATGTGTTGCGATAAATCGCTTTTTTTCATTTTAAGACAGCTTGTAATATATATTTGCATGTTCATGGAATTAATGTAGAACTTACCCAAACAAGTATATTTCAATTAAAATATACTTTGAACACAGATTCTCTATTGTGAGCTACTGTGTTAAACATAACGTGCGAAGGGACTTATTTTTAAACGGATGACATAGAGATGAAGTTGCAGTTTTTGTGACAGTATGCCTAAAATAGGTGAACATGAGTTAAGATATTAGGGTCTTTGGCCACACAATAGTGTGGACACTGACGGCAGAGTTGACAAAAAGTCTATGGGCATGCCACACAAACACACACACACCAGCCTATGGACACACACACTGCCACTGCAAGGGTCAGTGGGCAGAGGGTGCAGAGGGGCGTAATAGTGTGTTTAAAAAGTATAGCGGTGTATATGAGATTATTAGTCTGTTTGAAGAGTGTAGCAGTGAGATTATTAGTCTAGATTATTAAAAAGAAGTAAAAGATATGAGTATGACACCTCTTTACAGTTTATATTGTAATACCAAACAAATAATTCTAAAATTCTGCAATATGCGTCATGACAGCAATATTATAATACATAATATTATAATATTATAATATAATACATATAATAATAATCTTATTTCTGCGGTAGAGGAGAAAAAAAGTATATAGATGCTTCTCAGTTCAGTGAGTGAAACCACAACACAACATGCTGCCATTAGCTGTCTACTGCAGCCCTGATACTGATCCATTAGCTATCTACTGCATCCCTGATGCTGATCCATGGTGTCCAGTGTTGGGACTAACGCGTTACTAAGTAACGCGTTACTGTAATTCCACTACTTTTAGCGGTAACGAGCCGGTAACTAAGTATTCTTTTAAATCAAGTAACGCAGTTACAGTTACTGAAATTTAAATGAGTTCGTTACCCGCGTTACTATGCACAAGGCTGTACACAACTGTGTCTCCCATTTTCCAGGACCGCTAAAACACACACACACACACACACACACACACACACACATTGCACTTGCATACAATCACGCACGCACACAAGGATATACAACCGCAATTATCTCCCATTCTCCACGGCCGCTAACACATGTAAATTGCTCTTGTATACAATCGCGCATACATATGGAAAGAAGGGTAGGACACCGATCGTGGTTTCCAACATTTATTGTTTAACCAGAAAACGCGTGGAATTAATTACCACCTGTTTACGGTGTTCGTGTCCTTATCTTGTCTGTCGGTGCAACGGGGAAAGAAGCGCTACCGGGACCAGTGGGAACTTATACAGTTCCTACCTTAATCAGGGTGGGGATTCCCTGTTGTGGCTATGGAGACAAGATAAATGGGTTGGCCAACTGCATTTGAGTACAATGTCGCATTTTACATGCCAGCGAGTAGGATGTATTATAAAGATATTATTCTAATGATATATTTAGCATATTGTGAATACTGTGTGGGTGTTTCAGGGTATTTGGTTAACTGAACCACTAATTGATTATTTTGTATCCCCCTACTTTTTATATGGTGTTAATACTGTAAGCCAATCACTTTAACTTCATTGGGCCTAATGGAGTAAAAAAAACACTGTTAAATGACTAAGACAGTTATTTTGTATTAAGTTAATTGTTAAAGGGGACTTTTGTACTACTGCTTGATTTGACTGTTCTGTAGTGTTCATATTCATGACTTTAAACGTAGATATAAAAAGTAACGTAAAAGTTACTTTCCCTAGTAACTAATTACTTTTGATATACAGTAACTGGTGAAGTAATTCAATTACATTTAAAATAAGTAACTAGTAACTGTAACTAAGTACTAATTTTCAGTAACTTGCCCAACACTGATGGTGTCACATTTTTATGTACTTCACATTTACTGCAATATTCTGCGGAAAACATTTTATAGAAATAAAATGTTTTATTATTATTATTATTATTATATCAATGCGATGCAGAAGTATCAACAGTTTATCTCACAGTCACAGTTTACTGATATGGTGAATACTAACATGGTGAATGTGTGGAGTGTGATCTTGGGTTTGAGAACATTTGTTAAAAACTGTCATGTTCTATGATGATGGCAGGTCTGAGCTGATGTTTGGCTTCGGGTTTAGTGCGACTGTTGTGTTTGTTGATGTGTGATTGTGTGATTGCTGTTAGTGCTTGTTGATTTTGTGTTCACTGTTCATGTTTGTCGATGTGTGTTTGCTGTTCATGTTTGTCGATGTGTGTTTGCTGTTCATGTTTGTCGATGTGTGTTTGCTGTTCATGTTTGTCGATGTGTGTTTGCTGTTCATGCTTGTTGATGTGTGTGTTTGCTGATCATGCTTGTTTATGTGTGTGTTTCCTGTTCATGGTTGTTGATGTGTGTGATTGCTGTTAGTGCTTGTTGATTTTGTGTTCACTGTTCATGTTTGTCGATGTGTGTTTGCTGTTCATGTTTGTTGATGTGTGTGTTTGCTGATCATGCTTGTTGATGTGTGTGTTTGCTGTTCATGCTTGTTGATGTGTGTGTTTGCTGTTCATGCTTGTTGATGTGTGTGTTTGCTGTTCATGCTTGTTTATGTGTGTGTTTCCTGTTCATGGTTGTTGATGTGTGTGATTGCTGTTAGTGCTTGTTGATTTTGTGTTCACTGTTCATGTTTGTCGATGTGTGTTTGCTGTTCATGCTTGTTGATGTGTGTGTTTGCTGTTCATGCTTGTTGATGTGTGTGTTTCCTGTTCATGCTTGTTGATGTGTGTGTTTCCTGTTCATGGTTGTTGATGTGTGTGTTTGCTGTTCATGCTTGTTGATGTGTGTGATTCCTGTTCTGGTTGCAGGTGATCTTTGCTGATGTTCTGGGGTGATGGGCTGTTTGAGCTGCATCTCCTGGGTCAGTCTATAATCAACTCACATCTCACCCTGATTCTCATATCTCAATCACTCACACGTTCAATCACATCTATACTTCACTCTCACATCTCACCTGAGTCTGCTTCAGTCTGTTACATGTCCTCTGTAAGTATCTTCTAAGACTCCTGTTGTTGGTCCCCTGTAGGACCCTAAGCCAGGGGACATGGTTGAAATCGAAAAAGTGCTGTACAGCCACTGGGCCGTGTACGTGGGAGAAGGAGACGTGGTCAACCTCACAGTCTCAGGTACGTCAACCTCACAGTCTCAGGTACGTCAACCTCACAGTCTCAGGTACGTCAACCTCACAGTCTCAGGTACGTCAACCTCAGTCTCAGGTGGTCAACCTCACAGTCTCAGGTACGTCAACCTCACAGTCTCAGGTACGTCAACCTCACAGTCTCAGGTACGTCAACCTCAGTCTCAGGTGGGTCAACCTCACAGTCTCAGGTGGGTCAACCTCACAGTCTCAGGTGGGTCAACCTCACAGTCTCAGGTGTGTCAACCTCACAGTCTCAGGTGTGTCAACCTCACAGTCTCAGGTGTGTCAACCGCAGTCTCAGGTGTGTCAACCTCACAGTCTCAGGTGGGTCAACCTCAGTCTCAGGTGTGTCAACCTCAGTCTCAGGTGTGTCAACCTCAGTCTCAGGTGTGTCAACCACAGTCTCAGGTGTGTCAACCTCACAGTCTCAGGTGTGTCAACCTCACAGTCTCAGGTGTGTCAACCGCAGTCTCAGGTGTGTCAACCTCACAGTCTCAGGTGTGTCAACCTCACAGTCTCAGGTGTGTCAACCTCAGTCTCAGGTGGTCAACCTCACAGTCTCAGGTGTGTCAACCTCACAGTCTCAGGTGTGTCAACCGCAGTCTCAGGTGTATCAACCTCACAGTCTCAGGTACGTCAACCTCACAGTCTCAGGTACGTCAACCTCACAGTCTCAGGTGTGTCAACCGCAGTCTCAGGTGTGTCAACCTCACAGTCTCAGGTACGTCAACCTCACAGTCTCAGGTACGTCAACCTCACAGTCTCAGGTGTGTCAACCGCAGTCTCAGGTGTGTCAACTTCACAGTCTCAGGTACGTCAACCTCACAGTCTCAGGTGTGTCAACCTCACAGTCTCAGGTGTGTCAACCTCACAGTCTCAGGTACGTCAACCTCACAGTCTCAGGTGTGTCAACCTCAGTCTCAGGTGTGTCAACCTCAGTCTCAGGTGTGTCAACCTCAGTCTCAGGTGGTCAACCTCACAGTCTCAGGTGGGTCATTTGGTGGGTGGGTTATTTTAAGAGTACATCTCTGTTGGCCATCAGAGAGATTTTAAGATGATTACATACCTTTTTTCCACTGAAAAGTCCGCAGAAGACAATAAGATATTCCATAGAATACAACATGATATTCCACCTGCTTCTCTGACCCGTCCCGGTTTATTACCTCAGGAAGGAATGATGGGCCTCTAAAACCTGTTGACTATAGTAATAAACCTCTATGTAGCCTCTAAAACCTGTTGACTATAGTAATAAACCTCTATGTAGCCTCTAAAACCTGTTGACTATAGTAATAAACCTCTATGTAGCCTCTAAAACCTGTTGACTATAGTAATAAACCTCTATGTAGCCTCTAAAACCTGTTGACTATAGTAATAAACCTCTATGTAGCCTCTAAAACCTGTTGACTACAGTAATAAACCTCTATGTAGCCTCTAAAACCTGTTGACTACAGTAATAAACCTCTATGTAGCCTCTAAAACCTGTTGACTACAGTAATAAACCTCTATGTAGCCTCTAAAACCTGTTGACTACAGTAATATACTTCTACAGTATGTAGCCTCTAAAACCTGTTGACTATAGTAATAAACCTCTATGTAGCCTCTAAAACCTGTTGACTACAGTAATATACTTCTACAGTATGTAGCCTCTAAAACCTGTTGACTACAGTAATAAACCTCTATGTAGCCTCTAAAACCTGTTGACTATAGTAATAAACCTCTATGTAGCCTCTAAAACCTGTTGACTACAGTAATATACTTCTACAGTATGTAGCCTCTAAAACCTGTTGGTTGACTCCCTCAGGCTCTGCCAGGTACTTACCCATCTCTAAAGGCCACATAAGGCGCAGTAAGTTGTTGGACATGTCGGACGGGTATCCCTACCGCGTGAACAACTACCTGGACGACAGGTACAAGCCACGGCCCACAGCCACCATCGTGGAGGAGGCCAACGCCTGGGTGGACAAGGAGATGGAGTACAACCTGCTGCTGGAGAACTGTGAACACTTTGCCACTCTTCTGCGCTACGGCCACGCAGAGTCCAGACAGGTACGGATGGAGAGAGAGAGAGAGAGAAACAGAGAGAGGGGGGGGGGGGGGTAGAAAGAGAAAGAAAAGGAGAGTAAAAGAGAGGAAGAGAGAGAGATACATGGAGAGGGAGGGAGAGAGATAGAGAGAGAGGGGGAGGAAGACAGAAATAAAGGGGGGGAGAAGGAGAGAGATACATGGAGATGGAGGGAGAGAGATAGAGAGAGGGGGAGAAAGAGAGAAATAGAGGGGGGGGAAGGAGAGAGATAAATGGAGAGGGAGGGAGAGAGAGATAGACAGGGAGATGGAGAGATACATGGGGGGAAGAGAGAGAGGAATGGAGAGGGAGGGAGAGAGAGATAGATAGAGGGGAAGAAAGAGAGAGGGAAACGTACAGAGAGATGGACACATTGACAATAACAGCCAGGGTTGTTATCAGTATGGCTGGCTTGGGCAGTGAAGAAAGGGAACAGCATTCTCATTACACTGAGCAAACCAGGAAGGATGAACAGAAAGGGAGAAGTGGAGTGTGTGTGTGTGCGTGTGAAGCTTCCTAAATGTATGGCCTGTGGTTGACCTGTGTGTGTGTGTGTGTGTGTGTGTGTGTGTGTGTGTTAATCGTGGCCTACTCTCTGCCCAGGTGAAAAGAGACTTGTGTGTGTGTGGCTGCTGTACGGTTTGGGCAGCAATCATCAAGTGG
>NC_137916.1:2707500-2712500 GCF_963457725.1 Sprattus sprattus | reverse complement strand
CCTCAACAACACGGATTAAACTTCGATGGTTGGATGTAAAACGTCGGCGTGCTAAAAGATCTTCAATGGTAAGACTTGTCTGTTGTGCCTCCGTTAGTGTAGCATAAAACATGAGTTTTATTAAAGCATAGCGTGTGTAATGTGTAGCTATTTCATTCCGTATGTTAACCTTGCCTGCTGTCTGTCTCTGATAGTAGTTTGCAGGGGAGTAAAATGTTCCACGGCCGAAGTAGATTAGCTACATGTTTTTAACTTCGGGGTTAATTCCCTTTCCTTTACGTCTGCTGCTGGTAAGTAAATACAGACAGCAGGAAAGGTTAACAAACGGGATGAAATAGCTACACATTACACACGCTATTAATATGCTTTAGTAAAGCTCACGTTACTCACATACTGTTTAACACTGTTACAGCACATAAATGTTTGTCGCTACATCCAAACTATGCATCCCCTTTGTCCTTGTACGTGCTCCTCTTAAAGGAGCCGCAACATTTTACTAAACGTTCTTGCAATGTGAATAATTTAATTTAAATATGCTTATTGGCCTTATTGTGTACGGTTGTGCGTTTAACAGCGCTTGTTTGTAAGAGAGAGAGCATTTAACTGTGGATGCCCCAGTTTATTAAAGCCAGGATATTCATAAAAGACGTACGTCAATGTGCATTAGTAGGCTACTATGTTGAGAGTTGAGAAATTAATTCCGTCGGGCTCGGTTCGGATTCGAAAAAAAAAATGTTAATGGCTGTCGGTCTCGGTCCGGGCTCGGTTACTATTCTGTCGGACCGGGCCGGGCTCGGACAGAAAAATGTGTCCAGATCCATGCTCTAAGTCACACACACACACACACACACAGCAAATATGTAGTTAGCCTTGAGTTCAGGTGAGAAGAGCAATCATAAATTCAAAGCAGACAACTGATTACCACGTCAACGAGAGTTTACACCTCACTAAGCATCTCAACAGCAGCTCACAGCATTGGTCACACACACACACACACACACACACACACACACACACACACACACACACACACACACACACACGACACGTGAAGGCCCAACTGCTGCAAGAGGAAGCAAGATAGCATGGGGAGAGAGAGAGGGGTAGAGAGGGAGAGAGAGCGAGATAAAGAGGGTTGGGAGAGAGAGAGAGAAAGAGGGATGAGATGGAGAGAGAGAAAGAGGGAGAGGTTGGACATTGCTTGCTTGCTCACCTCGTGTGGAATCTCATGAAGCAGGATGGCAAAGGTGGTGAGAAACCCAACCTGCAGAGAGAGAGAGCAGATCAGTCAACCACGCGCACGCGCACACACACACACACACACACACACACACCAAAACCAACCTGCAGAGAGAGAGAGCAGATCAGTCAACCACGCGCACGCGCACACGCACACGCACACGCACACTACAGAAATACCCCAACAGAAAGTCTCTCTCTCTCTTTCACAAACACACAATACAGATCCATTAGGAGAGCCTGGTCATGTGAGGTGTGAAAATGTGTGTGTGTGTGTGTGTGTAATATATATATATATTGGGCTGTGCTTGTGTACCGTGTGTGCAATACATTTTGTGCTTCCTCTAAAACTCCCACACGGCTCATGCTGTCAGCCTTATGCTTGTCCACCTGGACCTTCAACACACACACGCACGCACGCACGCACGCACGCACGCACGCACGCACGCAAAGATGTCTCAAGGTGCTTAGCAGGGTCACAATAGCAATTTAAAACAGTGCATCCAAAAACAATACAGAAAAGAAAAAAGAAAAAAACAGAAACCAGGACCAAGGCAGCTATAAAAAGATGGGTTTTGAGGTGTGATTTAAAAGTAGTGATGGAGTCCAAAGCCCTAATGTTCTCCGGGAGCTTGTTCCAGAGTCGTGGCCCCAGCGAGCAGAAGGCACGATCTCCCATTCTGGACATATTTGTCCGGGGAACTGCAAGAAGGTTTGCTTGTCCGGACCTAAGAGTCCTTGGTGAGAGATGAGGGGTGAGGAGATCCTGGAGATAGGCCGGACCAGTGGTGTTTATGGCCTTGTGAACTAGCAGTAGGACTTTGAAATGTATTCTCTGGTTGATTGGAAGCCAGTGGAGGGAGTGGAGGACTGGGGTGATGTGTTCGGATCTCCTTGTCTTGGTGAGAACCCGGGCAGCACTGTTTTGAACATACTGCAGCCTCTGGATGGTTTTTGCTGGAAGACCTGCCAGCAGAGAGTTGCAGTAGTCCAGACGGGAGCTGATGAATGCATGCACCAGCTTTTCTGCAGCATGTTTGGGAAGAGAGGATCTCAGCCTTGAGATGTTTCTCAGGTGGTAGAATGAAGTTTGGCAGATGGATTTGATGTGTGAATCAAAGGACAATGAAGAGTCCAGCTTGACACCAAGGTTTGTGACGAGTGAGGAGAGAGGGGTGGGGTGGCCATTTATGGTGATTTGGGTGATACCGACCTTTTTTATTTGGTGGGGCGTGCCAATAAGAATGGCTTCAGACTTGCCACCATTTAGCTGTAGTGAGTTGTTGCTCATCCAGTGCTGGATGTCATCCAGGCATTTGGTAGTCTGTGATAGTGCCTGTTGTTTGTCGGGTGAAGTTCGGATGTAGATTTGTGTGTCATCTGCATAGGAGTGAAATGGGATGTTATGACCTCAAAGTATGTTTCCCAGGGGTAGCATGTAAATTAAGAAAAGCAAGGGCCCTAGGACTGACCCCTGGGGGACACCGGAGGTAACGCACCTTATACTGGAGGTGATATTGCCAAGGGCAACATATTCCTGCCGTCCAGTGAGATAGGAATAAAAGAAGTCCAGGGCAGTGCCTGTAATTCCCACCTCCTGGAGGCGCCGAAACAGGATATTATGGTCCACTGTATCAAAAGCGGCGCTTAGATCCGGCAGGACTAGTAGGCTGGGTGAGCCAGAGTCTGATGACATTAGGAGGTCATTTACCACCCTCACCAGAGCAGTTTCGGTGCTATGGGAAGGTCTGAAACCAGACTGGAAGGATTCATAAAGCTGGTGGGAGTGGAGATGGTTATGCAGCTGGAGGGAGACGACCTTTTCCAGGACCTTTGCTAGGAAGGGGAGGTTTGAGATGGGACGGTAGTTTGAGAGGTCCTCAGGGTCCAGATTGTGCTTTTTAAGCACAGGTTTGACGGCTGCCAGTTTTAGGGAGGGGGCAACTTCACCAGTAGATAGGGACCTGTTTATTATGTGGGATGCAGTGGGGACAATGGCTGTGAGGCAAGCTTTCAATAGAGATGTGGGGATGGGATCCAAAAAAACAATGCTGGACAGCTCAGCTTGGGTGACCTCAGCAAAATGATCAAGGGCTGGGCCATCACGGGGGGCAAGATCCGAGGGAGGATCAGGTTGGTGATGTTGCACCTGATGTTATCGACCTTTGTTTTGAGGAGGAGGGAGTATTGGTGGAGGAGCTGCAGGGTTTGAGCATCTGATTTATAGTGGAGAACAGGTGCCTTGGGTTATTATGGCCAGAGTCAATGAGAGTGGAGTAGTATGATGCCCTGGTAGCTCTAAGAGCAGAGGAATATATTTTCTGATGTTCTCTGAAGTACAGCTTGTGGACAGTTAAGCCAGTTCGCCTAAATCTGCGCTCAATTTTTCGACCCTCCGACTTAAGGGCTCTGAGATGGTCAGTGAACCAGGGGGCTGAGCGCTGGAAGGACACCAGCCGCGTTCTTTCAGGGGCAAACCTGTCTAGGCCATCTTGAAGAGTGTGGTTGTAGCAGTGTACATTCTCTTCAATAGAGTGCAGGATCAGGCTCAGTCAGGGCAGAAGAGAGAGCATTTGATAGCAGGGCATTGTCAATATCCTTGATCTTACGGAAGGTGATGGAGCGCTTGCTGCTGGGGGCAGGTGGTGTAGCAATAGTGTCCAGTAGTACCACACTGTGGTCAGATATGCCTAGCTCCAGGACATGGGTGTTGGAAACCTAGACATCGGCAGTGATGGCAAGATCAAGGGTGTGGCCATGTTTATGGGTAGGTCCTTGTACATGCTGAGTGAGCGGGAGGCAATCAAGGAGGTTGAGGAAGTCAACGGCCAGCGGGCACTTGGGGGCATCTACATGAATATTGAAATCACAAAGTACCACCATCCTGGAAAAGGTGGGGCACAGGGTTGTGAGGAGATTTGAGAAGTCTCATATAAAAGTACGGTTAGCTCTGGGTGGTCTATAAATAGAAACAATTATCAGAGGTTGAGGGGTGAGGCTTCTGGCAGCTAAGCATTCAAAAGATGGGGAAACAGGGACCTGCAGTTCAACAAGGCCGAAAGTGTCCCGATAAAACACTGCCAGCCCCCCACCACGACCAGAGCTGCGTGCTTTTTCGATGTATTTATAGCCTGCAGGAGCCGCTTAATTTAAGGAGAGGTAGTCACCACCGTGATGCCAGGTTTCACTAAGACATAAAATGTCAATGATATGGTCAGATAAAAATTAATTCAATATAAGAGATTTGTTTGTGAGGGACTGGATGTTAAGGGAGGCAAATTTGAGAGCCTTCTGTTTTTGGGGGGAGGGTGCGTGTTTTCTGAGAGGGTGGAGATTTTTTCTAGATCCGTTGGTGGTAGTGTTGGCACAGTGACTAGAATCCACTCGACGTAATCCATTCACCAGAGAGTGCGGGGATCTCGCGGTGTTTCCCACGTTGGAGTGCAGAGATCTCACGATGTTACCTGTGTTGTTGTTGGCTGAGGCTACGGCGCTGTGATGGCGCGTCAGACGTGCGACAGGTGACCAGAGAGATGGGATGTTCGTCAGCTTGGCTCGTCGAGCAGCTTGGCTGATTATGGAAGATGAATTTTCTACCGGAGCCTCTGTGGATGTAGCGGGGGCGGCGAAGGAGTCCAAGTTCTTTGAGGATGGGGTTGTTTAGTCCAGGAGTGGTTGCAGGGTGAAGTCGGCAGAGTTGCGAGCTGGTATAGTTGAACACCATGGTGACCGATTAGGGATGCTGCCTAGCCTATAGCTAC
>NC_137916.1:2610000-2700000 GCF_963457725.1 Sprattus sprattus | reverse complement strand
TGCTGTGGTGAGTCCGGCATCCCAGAGGAGAAGCTCCAGTTCGGAAACTTCTAGAATCATCAAGAGAGGCAGAGTGCACAGCCCAAACCTCACACAAACAGTACTCACTCGCACACACAGACACAGTACTCGCGCGCACACACACACAGTACACACACATACACAATACACAATACACAATACACACACACACACACACACACACACACACACACACACACACACACACACACACACACACACACACACACACACACACACACACACACACACACACACACACACACACACACACACGCTGCTCGATTATGGGAAAATCATAAATCACGATTATTTTGGTCAATATTGAAATCACGATTATTCAAACGATTAATTCTGAGTTTGAAAACATGATGCATTTATTTACTGAGAACTTTGAAATTTCCGTTGAAAATTGTATTTGTTGTGTACACGCTATATGCGTTGGAATGTGTTGAACCGTCAAGGGATGGTGCAAATGAGACCATCTACGGAGTTTGGTCACCCATCTTTAGTTTTTTTTGCTTCGCTTTTGAGACGTGACCATAATCGTGATCTGATTGGCTAGAGCCTGTGCCGTCATGAACATCTGTCAACGGTCGATGCTGCTGATTGGCGGCTCACTGGCATATCCCGCCTCCGGCTAGTGGCATATAACTTTGTGATGTCACACGGCAGTTTAAGATTTAACTCCCTCTCGCCGCGTTGAATGCTTTTGGGGGAAAGACTGAATTACACACACACACACACGCACCGAACACGCACACGCCTCTGTCGGCATCACAGTGGAGAGAAAATAGAAATAAAGCTAGAAATAGAAATAGATGGATATGAGTAGATTTCAATCAGGAGGAACAGAGGCAGATTTAATGAACACACACACAAACATATATATACACACACACACACACACACACACACACAGGCAGAATGAATGAAGTAGAACGAACAACTGCCTTAGTTCTGCTTTAGTTTCTGTGTACCAGAGGGATCTACCAGAAACACACACGCTCACACACACACACACACACACACACACGCTCACAGGCACACAGGCACACACAAACACACAGGTCCTACCCTCAGTTTTCAGTGCTGCTCCAGCCTCGATGGGGATGACAAGGAGAGGTAAGATCCCACTGAGGCCCACGGCGAAGGACCCGACCAGGGAGCAGAACCACACGTCTGCTCCGTCCCGGGACAGCAGCTCGGCCAGGGAGCGGAAGCCCAGCAGCTCCTCCGCACACCACTGGCCAGGTCCGGCAGCAGCCACCGTTGCCTGAGCGACCGCCGTCTGGGCCATCTTCCTGCCCCCCGAGGAGCTGGTGCAGGTGACGGCCAGCAGGGCGGCGCCCACAAGTAGTGAGGAGGCAGCCCACACAGGCCGCAGCATGGAACGCACTGAACTCTGGAGATACATTCAGGGCACTGGATGAGGGGAGAGGGAGATGGAGAGGAGAGGATGAGAGGAGGGAAGAAGAAAGAAGAGACCATAAACACCCATATCTGGCAGGGCTGTCAGGGTTAGGATAAGGGTCATGTCAGGCCAGCTCATTACATTCCCTTCATTAGCTATCAGTATAGCGCAGACATACGCCACCCCTCAAGCATGCACTTTCTTCACTAACATATTTTCTTAAATAACAGATGCCCTTAAGTGGCTTACAGTGCAGTGTAGTTATACAGGTTCCCATCTCAACCTCGGGGTCATTTCACCCATTAGAACAGACCTGTCGTGATGCCCTGATCTCCCCACATTGGGGCACATAAGCAGTAGACCACAGACGTCCTCCTTCATGTACACAAAGGTCAATACAATACACACCACACACACTGCAAATCACAGTCACCATCAATTCAATGTATTTGTATAGCGCCATAACAATACAATTGCCTCTAGGCGCTTAACAGAGCCCAGAGCCTAAACCCCCTTGTAGTGCATATGACTGTGTAGTCTTGTAACCGTGCATTTAGACCTAAGAGTAAACTCCATCAGTAAGAGTAAACGCCATCAGTACATTAAATCTGATACTTCCAAGGAATTGCGACATGCAGACCTGTCGTTACAAATAACAGTCAAAACCAAGACTCGTAATAATCTGCTGAGCAACATTCAGTAAGAGTTGCGGTTCTTTGCTTTGACTATGAAGGGTACCGGTGAGTGGACGGGACAAATAATCGACCGATATTTAGCGTGAAACCCTGCAAATATTGAGGTATTCATGTAGCAGCAACTCCTGTATGCCTCACAGATACGTAACTCCCCGCCAGGTCCGCAAGTCTATAAGCCGTCTCGGGCCGCGAAGAGTCATCCAGTGCTGATGTGGTGTCTGGGTGACTAAAACGGACGTGGTTATGACTTGGCTCGGGCTGCAGCCTCTGGCCTCTGGCCAAGTTAGCGACACATTTCGGGAATTGGATAGCAGGGCTGGGCCTTAGGTATAACAACAAGCGGCTAAAGTTTTCGTTATGAATGCCATTAACATTTAGCAAATATCCGAATTAAACCCCAAACTGTGAAAATGATGGAGAGCTGTCTGAAAAAACATCAAGCTAACGTTACTTGAATCTTGGTAGCAGAGCGGACACAATCCGAAGCATTTCTTTTACACGGCTGCAAAAACTACAACAGTTCCATCACCAAGTTTTAAAGTACCAAACAGAACCTTCTATAGCAATAAAATTGATGTTCTACGAACCGAATGAAACACCAAACCGCCCGGGGAACATAGGCACTTCATAAACACCATGAGGACCGCTGCCACGTTATCGTTGTTTTCATGTCAAAATCAAAACAGATTGCCATGCATATTGAAAACCACAGGATGCTGTTCAAAATCACAGAATTTGTCGAATAATGATCCAACTGTCGAAGACTTGCTATCGGCTATAACGCAATTGCTTTGACCAGCCATGCCAGTACGAAACTTAAACAAAACGTCAAAATCACAACTTGCGTGTTATGAGGTTGCTTACGAGGATATTAAGTGTTGTTTAAATCTTCGGCAGAGAGAAAAAAAAGTGATCAAGAGGCGCAAGCGCGTTGTTTACCTGGCTGAGTTTCCTGCAGTGATTGCTCCGGTGTGTCCCTGCCATCCAGCTCACCGCGTCAGGCGCAGCTGTGTTTTGGGCGCCCCAGCTGCAGACGACTCTCAAGAAACTCCGCTCGCTGGATTTCGCAAGAGTGTTTTCCAGAAGCAGCCACGTCTCAGGGCCCGGAAGCCTACACTTCACCACGCAGGAACGGAACTGAAGGGGACCTACTTCCGCGCCTGCTGCAACCACTGATCTGACCATAGACATTGAAGGCATTTGTCTGTTGTTTCAAAACTGAAGCCGGGGCTCCGTCTGGGACCCATGTGTGAAGAGTGCGGCCCAGAGGAGCGTTGCTTTGTGATTTCTGTTAAAAGTCAGCATCATATTACACCAGTATGTTATGATTTACAGTTTACATTTTATTTTAGACCACAGTTTTCTCGAGACCTCGACTTTTTCCCGTGATATCAACATTGGTGTAATAGGATGTTGGCCCTAATACATGTGCCAATAGGGCCTTATACATGTGCCACTGAGATCAGATCAGTTTATCGTATCGTATTCGCGTGTAGGTGTGAAGATTTTCAAGGGAAACGGCTCTTGTCGTTACCTGTATACATGTGCAAAATGTAAAGCGGTTACATTGCCTCGGGCATGCGCAAAGACCACGGAGATGTGCTCCCACCTGGTTTGTTTACTAACAACATCAACGTGGATCCGCATCGGGCACAGGCAGTGTAGTGGCTTAAAGTTCCCTTCTTTCTATCAGCATATAGTGCTTAATATTTTCTTTGAATAACCACTCTCGGATGGAAAGAAAACGAGTCTACGCGTGGATGTGTTTCAACAACGGTAGAAAACTGTGTTTGCTCCGTCTTTTACTGGACTCATAATTATATGACAGTGGTATTAGTTACAGTTGAGACACCCGAAATAACTTGCATGCGCAGCAATCCTGAGACGTGATTTTTAGTTTGCACATGAATACTAACGTCTTCTTTGATCCCAGGAAATTTGAGCACATAATCCATCTCCCTTACGGAGATATTGGCGAAAGTTAACCTACTTCATTGCAAACGTCTAGTTTTTCAAACGTGTCTAGTTTTTGTGCAGTAGTGAATAGAGTCTCAGTCTACTACACCATACATAGCATATCATGTTTGTAGAAAATGATTAAGGTGCAACAAATGCCAATAAGCATATTTCAATTAAATGATTCACATTGCAAGCAAAATGGTGCGGCTGGAGCACAGGGAGGGACAACGGTGACGCAGTTTGGATGTAGCGACAAACATTTATGTGCTGTAACAAACAGTGTTAACCAGTATGTGAGTAACGTGGCTTTTATTAAAACATAGCGTGTGTAATGTGTAGCTATTTCATTCCGTTTATTAACCTTTCCGGCTGTCTGTAGCCTATTACTAGCCAGCAGCAGACGTAACGGAAAGGGAGCATTTTACTCCCCGGCAATCTCTCTACAAACTTCCATACAGACGCGGGATCAGCAGAGGAAAATCTACTTTCCTTTTGGGAGAAACCAGGCCAGTCGTTCCCACGACTACAGCACCTTGCAAAACGAATTATATGCGTTCCAGCAACAGGTGCTGCGAGTGAGCGCTCCTTCAGTGCAGCAGGGCGCGTTATAGAAGCCAGGCGAGAGCGCCTGAATCCTGAGGGCTCAGATACACATACGCGTCTTTTTTCAGGCAGAAACGCTTCAGTAACGCCTTGGCAAAGTGCAGACTTTTCACAGCTAATAATAATCACTCCGCGATGAAAGCGCATTGATGAAAACCGTTCATTCAAAATTCTGACGTTGAAAATGGAACTATTTGTCGTATTAAAATGTTAATTTGTTGACTGTAGAATTGTTTTATAAAAGCAATACTCGTGGGAGTGGGGTAGGTAAGGGATAATCCCACTCCCACTCGTGCTATATCGCTTAATCATACCACATCTACCAGCATCAAAACAGGAAATAAGTGATAAAGTAGTTAAGCCCGCCTGTTGCTCGATCTGATTGGCTGCCTGGGCCGAGTGTGACATTGATGAGCGGTGCGCTTCCCTGCCTTGCGCTGGAAAGTTGAGAATAGTTCAACTTTTAAGCGCACCTAAAAAACGCTTCAAAGACGCAACGCGTGGTGGAGAAGGGGCGCACGCTTTAAACGCGCCGTACCATAGGAATCAATGCATTTGCTCGCGTCCCGTTTTTACAAAAACGCGTATGTGTATCCGAGCCCTCACACTGTAGATGCTATTTTATTCCTGCATAGTGCTAAGACAAATTCTAAATAGAACGAAGGTTAGGCATATCAGCAGAGGTATATTTTGGTTACATTAGGATGGCTACGTTTATAGCTTGCGTTTTGGGCGCACCACAATGCCAAGAAGTTTGTCGCGACTGTAATGGCATATTTCATTGTGGGGGTGATTGATAGTTTAAGGCTTACGAGACACGGTGTTTTCTGATGTTTTACTGAGTCCTCTCTGTCTCTATCACACACACACACACACACACACACTAACGGAAGCAAAAAAGGTTTAAATTAAGTGACATCCCTCAAATGTCGCGTCTCCCGCAAACCTGCAAGCTATGAGTCAGCTGTCAGTATTGGAAGAAGCCTTAACGTCGAAGATGAAACTTCCTGGGTTATTTTGTTTCGTTAGGCTATTAGTTATATTTTAAAACAGCCAGTCATTGTAGCCTACCACTCATGGAATAAGGAATTTCAAAGAGATGATGGAGTGAACTTTCTAGCCTCCTGTCACCGTCTCCCCCCAGTCACGCACGGCCTCCCCCATGACACATCGGCCTGATTTGACACGCCCTTTTGTAAGACGAATTAACGTGGTAAACCACCTCTCTCGAAAGGCTCAGACGATCGGCGGAAAAACTAACGGTTTACATCTAGACCCCTTATACATGAGGCAATTGTAACACGCTCGCGAGTTTCTATCGTGGTAGGCGCAATGTAACCGCTTTACATTGACGCATGTATAAGGGGCTAATGTGATCAGAACAGTTTATCGTATCGTATTCGCGTGTAGGTGTGAAAATGTTCAAGGGAAACTGCTCTTGTCGTTACGTGTTTACATGTGCAAAATGTGAACCGTTTACATTGCCTCGGGCATGCGCAAAGACCACGGAGATGTGCTCCCACCTGGTTTGTTTACTAACAACATCAACGTGGATCCGCATCATGCAGAGGCAGTGTAGTGGCTTAATGTTCCCTTCTTTCTATCAGCATATAGTTCTTAATATTTTCTTTGAATAACCACTCCTAGATGGAAAGAAAACGAGTCTACGCGTGGATGTGTTTCAACAACGGTAGAAAACTGTGTTTGCTCCGTCTTTTACTGAACTCATAATTATTTGACAGTGGTATTAGTTACAGTTGAGACACCCGAAATAACTTGCATGCGCAGCAATCCTGAGACGTGATTTTTAGTTTGCACATGAATACTAACGTTTTTTTTGATCCCAGGAAATTTGAGCACATAACCCATCTCCCTTACGGAGATATTGGCGAAAGTTGTTTTACCTACTTCATTGCAAACGTCTAGTTTTGCAAACGTGTCTAGTTTTTGTGCAGTATGATTCTCATTGCAAGTAAAATGGTGCGGCTGGACTCATTTTACTCCCTGGAGCTGGAGCATTTTACTCCCTCGCATTCTCTCTACAAACTTCCATATAGACGCGGGGTCAGCAGAGGAAAATCTACTTTCCTTTTGAGAAAAAACAAGGCCAGTCGTTCCCACGACTACAGCACCTTGCAAAACGAATTCTATGCGTTCCAGCAACAAGTGCTGCGAGTGAGCGCTCCTTCAGTGCAGCAGGGCGCGTTATAGAAGCCAGGCGCTCTCGCCTGAATCCTGACACTGTAGATGCTATTTTATTCCTGCATAGTGCTAAGACAAATTCTAAATAGAACGAAGGTTAGGCATATCAGCAGAGGTATATTCTGGTTACATTAGGATGGCTACGTTTATAGCTTGCGTTTTGGGCGCACCACAATGCCAAGAAGTTTGTCGCGACTGTAATGGCATATTTCATTGTGGGGGTGATTGATAGCTTAAGGCTTAGGAGACACGGTGTTTTCCGATGTTTTACTGAGTCCTCTCTGTCTCTATCACACACACACACACACACACACACACACACACACACACACACACACACTAATGGAAGCAAAAAAGGTTTAAATTAAGTGTCGATCCCTCAAATGTCGCGCCTCCTTAAAGCGCCGCAAACCTGCAAGCTATGAGTCAGCTAACCCTAACCCAGCTTAAAAGAAGCACTATTTCGATAGTTTATAGAGCTTCTCAGTATTTTCAAAGTGCACGAGCTGTGCAAGAAAAGTGAGCGTTTATCATAGACCCATGCACATGTATGACTGGCGATTTAAATAGCGAGATTCAAAGTAACGTAGAGGCAAATCTTTTTCACACACTTCACGTAGAGCATAAACCCTTGAATACTCCATGAAATTGGTTGCGAAATGTAAAAGGTTATCGTGATTTTTATCCAGATAAACCGCAGCTCCTGGCAACTTGCGCTTGTTTGACACGTTTGACAGACCTCTGGCGTCAGAGAGCTCCCCTAACAATATGGCGGCGACCCGTTTCGCCGAGAAGCAGTTGAGGCGGCGTCTACCTATATGATGTCTATGTTCGCAGCTGGTGAGGCACAGAAACCGGAAGTGATTACGTCATTACGATCTCTAGTTGTTTAAAAAAAATAGAAATGTATACATCATACATGTATGTATGCTTATGGTTTAAAAATTGTCATCTCACCAGAACTGAAAAAACTTTATGTTTTATTGTCTAATACTATTACTTTTAAACGATTATTATTATAAGAAGTTATGCGGCTCAATAGTCAACTGACTTTTACGAGGCTATAGGCCTACAGCTAAACGTACAATCGGTGTGGTAATTGAACTTTTACACCGTGTCAAATAAGATATTAATAGTTACAAGGTAGCGTATGTAGCCCTCCCACCAATGATATGGCTCATTTCAATTTGTCTAGGGAAAATATAACCTTTTACACCACTCGGCAGTGATGGGCAGTAGCGTCACTACTTGTAGCAACGCTACTAGCTTAACTACATTTGTCAGTAGCTTGGCAGTAACGTCTCTATTTACAAAACCAAGTAACTTTTCAGTAGCTAAGCTCTTTTATTGATCAAGTACCGCAGTAGCGTCCTCGAAAGCTAATTTATCCTGGACCTTTCTGATGTTCATTCATAACAGGCTTCCCTGCAGCCAAAATTAAGCAGTACATCACTTTAGGCGAGACGAGTGAAAATAGATAGATAGATATCGTCATTTCAAGTACACCAGACGCTGCTCATACATTTAAAAGTAATTCTCCCCTTATTTTAAATGGGTAGTTTGCATGCAGATTCTAGACAACCGGATAACTAGAATGCTGTTGATATTTAGATACAGCTGAAGATGATGAAAGTTAAAAAGTGAAAAGTCTGTGCTGTCTGCTCAGGGAGTCGAATTGCGAAAATGCACGAAATAGACGAAAGATGAAGGTAGGCGAGGTCTTCTGCACTCATTTGTTTTCATCTGCGTTTGAATACCTGACTCAACAGCCATACCTTCAAAAGTACGTCACTTTATAAGAGACGAGTGAAACTAAATATGTTTTCAGATGCCTTCTTTGTAATCCAAAGAAAAAAGTTCCTGTCAACGTCGATGACATCCAACACAAACATACGAACACACGAATTTCATCCATTCAACCGTTTTTATCTGACTGACAGTTGTGTTGATCCCTAAAATTGCATTGGCTTGACATGCAGTTTGTTTAACTGAAAGTAGCTTCTAATGTATCAAACTACTTTTGACAGGTTTATGTAACTTAGCTTGCTACTTTTTTTGAGTGGTAGCTTCTGTGTAGTGCAGCTGAAATTATTGTAGAGTAGCTGATAGCTTAGCTCACTACAAATATCAAGTAGCTTGCCCATCACTGCAACTCGGACACTTGAATTCGAAGTTGAGATAAAAACACTTGCATATTTATTTACACCATGTATTAACAAGCAAACAGATAAACACCACAGACATAGCACACAATACCAAAATGTTCTACTGACCGGTATAATAAAGTTGGTGCACGGCTCCCCTGCACCAAGCAGCCTTTAGCGAGGTTTGTGTTGCGCATGAATAGAAGAAGCCCAACTTTAAAAACAACATATACCCGATAATTGCGCTCTCGCTCGCCTCCCTTCCAGCGGCAGTGGTACTGCCTGCCTCAGTAACAATATTTTTCAATGCGTTTTGAGCTCAACTCAAAGGTTCTACGCTTCTGCATGCATGCGTAAAACCCAGTTTGGAGTGATTGCGCAATCCTTACTGAGGCACTGGCTCAGCTGCCCATAGACACCAATGCATTTGCCTCAGTCCACGGCACGTCCATGTTTTCAGGAAGCGGAAATGCGCAAATTCAGCGATTTTGATAATAAAAATGCTTGAAATGATCGGAATCCTGCAGAAATTACACCCATACCACAGATTAGTAGAGAAATATGAATATTTATTGTATTATATATATATACTGTATATATACATCAGGCATGAGAATCACTCACCTTTCAGCGAAATTCGCCGTTTTGAAAACACAATAGGTGACCAATGTGAATCGTGTAGATTCGATGAGTTTTGTTTTTGTGGGGGGGGGGGGGGGGGGGTCATACTCAGTGGCGGCAGGCGTCAGTGTTGCACATTGTAAATGGCGTATCATATCAGAGGCTCAAAATGATCGTATTTGGAGGATAATGAATTCTGTCTGTCAACACCGGGAAAGTTTGACCAATGACAATTCTGTCTACAGTCAGAGCTCGCGCAAGAAGGTGGAACGTAAGTCTTAGATACAGTTTCCAAAACGTGTAAAGACGTAATAACTAATTTGTGAAAGACCCAGAGAAACAATTATATTCGACGAGGCAAAATCCCGGACAATTTTGGAATCCCTGCTGGACGCATTTTTTTTGTGAACGTAATGTAAGCATATAAAACGTTAAAACATTGTTCGGTAACTTAACCAGATGTTCTAACTTTGAATCGCTCTGTTGGGGCAAAGTGACCATTGCGAAGGTGTTTGACTACAGACTGTTAACGTAGCAAATAATTCCTACTATTGCAGCCAGTCAACCTACAAGCCTTGCAGGTATAAAACAAATCATGACGTCAGATGACGATTTTCAGTCTCGTTACCATAAACAAGACCCAATACAGAGCAACCCTGAGCACTGACATGACAAGCACTTTGGTGACAAGAAAGATGAGCTCTGCTCAAAAAGGCCAAGTCGCCAAGCTATAAGGCAAAGCAGTCAAGAGCAAGTGCCACTGGAAGTAGATAGATGGATATTTTAATAGGATCTTAACATATATTTAAATATATATATATATATATATATATATATACAGTACTGTGCAAAAGTTTTAGGCAGGTGTGAAAAAATGCTATGAACTAAGAATGCTTTGAAAAATGTAAACAATAAATGTTTATTTTGTATCCATTTACATGGTAAGACTGAGCACAGCAACAAGACACAACGTAGTTATACTGCATCAGCAGGGTCTCTCCCAGACAAAGATTTCAAAGCAGACAGGGGTTTCGAAATGTGCAGTTCAAGCTCTTTTGAAGAAGACGTTGAGGATCGTAGACACAGTGGTCAGCCAAGGAAACTTAATGCAGCTGATGAAAAACACATCAAGCCTATTTACCTTTGAAATCAGAAGATTTCAAGCAGTGGCATCAGCTCAGAACTGGCAGAAACCAGTGGTACCCAGGTACAGACATTTACTGTCCGGGGAAGTCTGGCCAGAAGTGGTCTTCATGGAAGAGTTGCAGCCAAAAAGCTCTACCCCGACAAGGAAACAAGGCCAAGTGACTGAACTAAGCACGAAAACATAGAAACTGGGGTGCAGAAACATGGCAGAAGGTGCTATGGACTGATGAGTCAAAATTAGAAATATTTGGCTGTAGAAGAAGGCATTTTGTTCGCCGAAGGGCTGGAGAGAGGTACAATAATGAGAGTCTGCAGGCAACAGTGAAGCATGGTAGAGGTTCCTTTCCAGTTTGGGGCTGCATTTCTGCATGTGGAGTTGGAGATTTGGTCAGGATGAATAGTGTCCTCAATGCTGAGAAATACAGGCAGATACTAATCCATCATGCAATACCATCAGGGAGGCGTATGATTGGCACCAAATGTATTCTGCAGCAGGAACATAACCCCAAACATACAGCCAATGTCATTAACAACTATCTTCAGCTTAAAGAAGAACAGAGAGTCCTGCAAGTGATGGTATGACCCCCACAGAGCCCTGATCTCTACATCATCGAGTCTGTCTGGGTTTACATGAAGAGACAGGAGAATTTTAGGAAGCCTACATCCACAGAAGATCTGTGGTTAGTTCTCCAAGATGTTTGGAACAATTTACCAGCCGAGTTCCTTCAAAAACTGTGCGCAAGTGTATCTGGAAGAATTTATGCTATTTTGAAGGCAAAGGGTGTTCACACCAAATATTGATTTAATTTAGAATTTTCTTCTGTTCCTTCACTGCATTTTGTTAATTTATGAAGAATTGATGAAAATAAACTGTTAACACTTCCATTTTTGAAAGCATTCTTAGTTTACAGCATTTTTTCACACCTGCCTAAAACTTTTGCACAGTACTGTATATATATATATCCAGTTATTCAACATAATAAATCAGCGGCGAAACAAACAATAGAATCATATTTTCTTGACAAGAATTCCATAAATGAAAAGAGATCCTTACATTTTGCATCATTTAGTACTTCTAAAGAATATATGATTGTATTGTTTTTTTCGCTGCTGATTAACGCGAAGGGCCTTGCCAATACAATGTATTGAAATCTGAATTATATAACATTGTATTGGCTGTCAATCATGGATGGAAGAGTAGACAAGTTAAGTTATGGCATCTCTCGTGGGGGCTATGCATTAAGCCATTTGTGGTGCCCTTACCACATTGTGCCTCATATACTGTAAATGATAGACCCAGTGACAGGCTGGCATGAAATGGCTTGCATAATACTTAGTAAGGAGGCCAAAATCATTTTTGACTCATGGCTGAAGCTAAGTTTCTCCAGCTCTCCCCAGGTTGGAAAAAAAGCATCTCGAACTGCATCAGATTGACGCTTTAAAATATGGAATATTAAAATTGTACTTACGGGGGAGCACGCCCCCGGACCCCCCCTAGAGGGGTAATATCCTCCTCACCTTTTTCACCCCTGACCCGTTTTCATGCCTGATTATATATACAGGTGCATCTCAATAAATTAGAATACCATCGAAAAGTTGATTTATTGCAGTAATTCTAGTAAAAAAGTGAAACTCATATTTTATATAGATTCATTACACATGGATTGATATATTTCAAGTGATTATTTCTTTTGAATTTGATGAATATAACTGACAGCTAAGGAAAACCCAAAATTCAGTATCTCAGAAAATTAGAATATTACTGAAGACCAATAGAAAAAGGGATTTTTAACACAGAAATGTTGGACATTGAAAAGTATGAACATGTACAGCACTCAATACTTGGTTGGGGCTCCTTTTGCATGAATTGCTGCAGCAATGCGGCGTGGCATGAAGGTAATCAGTCTGTGGCACTGCTGAGGTATTATGGAAGACCAGGTTGCTCTGATAGTGCCCTTCAGCTTTTCTGCGTTGTTGGGTCTGCTGTCTCTCATCTTCCTTTTCACAATACCCTATAGAATCTCTATGGGTTTTAGGTCAGGCGAGTTTGCTGGCCAATCAAGCACAGGGATACCATGGTCCTTAAACCAGGTACTGGTCCCTTTGGAAGTGTTTGCAGGTGCCAAGTCCTGCTGGAAAATTAAATCTGCATCTCCATAAAGCTGGTCAGCAGAGAGAAGCATGAAGAGCTCTAAAACTTCCTGGTAGATGGCTGCGCTGACCTTGGACCACACAGTGGACTAACACAAGCAAATGACATGGCACCCCAAACCATCACTGACTGTGAAAACTTTACACTGGACCTCAAGCAACTTGGATTCTGTGCCTCTCCTCTCTTCCTCCAGACTCTGGGACCTTGATTTCCAAATTAAATGCAAAATTGACTTTCATCTGAAAAGAGGACTTTGGACCACTGAGCAACAGTGCAGTCCTTTTTGTCCTTATCCCAGGTTAGAAACCTCTGACTTTGTCTCTGGTTCAAGAGTGGCTTGACACATGAATGCGACAGATGAAGCCCATGTCCTGGATACGTCTGTGCGTGTAGGCTCTTGAAGCACTGACTCCAGCTGCAGTCCACTCCTTGTGAATCTCCCTTGAATGGGCTTTGTTTCACAATCCTCTAAAAGATGTGGTTATCCCTGTTGCTTGTACACCTTTTTCTACCACATTTTTTCCTTCCATTCAACTTCCCATTGATGTGCATTGATGTGCTGAACAGCATGCTTCTTTAGCAATGACCTTTTGTGTCTTACCCTTCTTGTGCAAGGTGTCAATGATCGTCTTCTGGACAACTGTCAAGTCAGCAGTCTTCCCCATGACGCTGTAGCCTACCGAACTAGACTGAGAGACCATTTAAAGGCTCAGGAAGCCTTTGCTGGTGTTTTGAGTTAATTAGCTGATTAGAGTGTGACACCATGAGTCTTCAATATTGAACTTTTTCACAATATTCTAATGTTCTGAGATACTGAATTTTGGGTTTTCATTAGCTGTCAGTTATAATAATGAAAATTAAAAGAAATAAACACTTGAAATAGACCAGTCTGTGTGTAAACAATTTTATATAATATATGAGTTTCACTTTTTGAATAGAATTACTGAAATAAATCAACTTTTTGATGATATTCTAATTTATTGAGATGCACCTGTATATATATATATATATATTAGCAGATTTCATTCCATACGATCTATACTTCTCGTGACACCCACTGGCATGAATGAAGTGAGTGATCTGCTGAATGACCTGTGGAAGGTCAAGTGAAGACTGAAAGACGATAAAACACAACACAGAATCACAGAGCACAGAATCGCTAAAATATTTTTGTATCTTGATGCTCCTCTTGTGAATAAGTATTATATCATCTTCAAGTTGTTGTAAAGAGCCAAGTGTTTACACCAGTGGTTAGTGTGTTAAAGGCTTGTGAGGCCCACTCTCTTTTATTTTCACTTTAAACTAGTGTTGTCCATCACACAACTTGCAATATCTGACATTTTACTGACATTAAAATGTATTCTGACACACAAACTAAGATGTACTGAACATATCTGGATTGGGCTGTCCTGACATGTCATGATTCTGTTTCATTTCTAGTGTACCACTTCCTGTAGGTTTTAATGTCACCATGACTATTATTTAAGATAAAAATCACCATGTCACAATAATGTCATCGCATAAAATAAAGTTCAAATATAGTCACTCATCTGTAATCATTGTGATTAATAACCAACCAACCAGCCGTAACCATCAAACAGTAGATGTAGTAGATAGTAACGTGTGTACAGCTGCACAACGACAGTAAGGACTGAGGAGTGCTAAGTGATAACTGTGTGCTAGTTTCTTGTTCTGATTTGTGTGTAGGCTACTTGGTAAGAATGATTATCTCACATTACACAAGGTTTTAACCCTCGGACTCACTCTAATATGTCTGAGGTGCAATTGAAGGGGTCAGTTAATGTTAAATAAGTCAGAGAATATATTCACTTTATGCTGTGATACACTTTTATTTAGAACAAAGTTTAAGCAATGCACCAGATGAAATACATCATAAAAACTAAAGGGAGCCCAGACAAGTAATAGCTTATGATCTAATCTAAAAGCTGACATTTAACAAAAGCCCCAAACCTATGTATGCTATATTTAAGTGTACTATTTACTAAACAGTAGCGAGGACTAACTCAAAAGAATAGGAACTATTTCAGTGCTTCAGAACCCCATCCATCCCCTGGGACACTTGCCCGATCCTCCTGAACAGTTTAGCGTCCCTGATCACTATCTGCTGCCGTCTTATCTCCATGATGAAAGTATATTTCATTTGTTCTTATTGTTCTTGGATCTTCTGTGCCTGTTGCAGAAGCGTTACAACTGAATTGAAAGTGTGAAGAATTTGCAAAACATTTTAGAGCAAGATCTATTCAAAAGGGAGACCAGGTGATGATGTCAGCCTGACACCTGCTGTCTCTGTGGAGGCTGCCACTTCAGGGTCTCCCTGCAGACGAGCACACACAGCACAGGTTCTGTCACCAGCCGTAAACTCATGACAGCCAAGGCCACATTTGCCCATGAAGACATAGAGTACAGGTAAGGAAAGTTCACGCTGCAAATGACAAGGGATGGGATATAGAGAGTAATGAGAGTTAACATAGCGGTCGCAAGAACCTTGAAACCGGGTCGCTTGTGCATGAGCAGACCAGCAGACAAGTACAAGAGTCTGAAGGTCAATGCATTTGTTATGAAGGCCAGGATCACTGGCACTACACAGATGGTTAAGTTGATGAAACGACCAATGGTGAAGAAGAAGTTACAGCTGATTACAGTTATCCAGACAGTCAGAGACAGTGCCGGGGGCAAGAAGACATCAAAGAAGTGAGAGGATGAGTGGGGGTAAGTCAGACGCAGAATCTTCTCTAGTGCCACCAGCTGGTGGAAGTGCAAACCACAGAGCCTTGCCCCCCAAAAAATGAAGAAGAGCGCCCAGCAGGGTGAACATGGCCCTCTCTCCAGGAGCGATGTTTTCAGGAAGGGGCTCAACACCACCTCCAAGATGTTGCTGATGATAAGGGAGACGACAAAGGCTGAAACGGTACCCCCTTCTTGCTGATGGCGTCTCAGATGGTAGAGGGCCCAGATGATGGTGGGCAGCCCTGCACACAGAACAGCAGAGAGGAACACAGACATCCAGAACTCCAACGCCATGGTTCGGGTGTTGCAGATGAAATTTGCAGATCCTGTTTAAAAACAAGTCAGAGACAAGATTTAAATTAGGGCTTGGACAACAGCATCAAGCATTTTTTATCAAGCATGTGTGTGTGGTTTTTTTTTTGTACCTATGACAGAATCTTCCAGACATACCTAACGTCTGCCACTAAGACCTGATTACTCCAGCTGTTACATATATATTATATATTAATTATAAAAGAACCTTCATTTAAGTGCTTTGGCCTCTTTGTAGAAATGATTTAAACAAAAATGATTTAAACAATTTTTTTTAAATGAAATGTGGTTTCTTGGTATCGATGCAATCACAGTGATTGACATTTTATCTTTGCTTTTCTTACAACTGAAAGAGTGATGATGTAAAAACCTTAAGCAGCTACAACATAGTGAGTTTGCTACAAATGGGTAAGATGTATTTACCTATGAGAAAGAATTAATACTAGTATATAAACATTACATGACTCAGGTTACTGGGAATCTTACCACTCAACGGTTCTAACAGTAACAGGTGCAGTTGGAAGTTCACTCTATTCCTACCTAGATGTAATACATAAACATAAATTGACATAAAATAAAAGCATACAGAGCAAACATTTTTAAATTTAGAAAGAAGAAGTAATTGAAAGAAATTAATTTCTGTCATGACAACAACTTTCAACTTTGACATTAAACTACTTAAACAATTCCTAAACTATGACACAGTGTGGAAGGTGCAGACAATATACATTTATATATAAATAATGTGCCTGTGCGTGTGCGTGTGCGTGTGCGTGTGCGTGTGTGTGTGTATGTGTGTGTGCGCTTGTGTGTGTGTTTGTGTGTGTGTGTGTGTGTGTGTGTGTGTGTGTGTGTGTGTGTGTGTGTGTGTATGTGCGTGCTTGTGTGTGTGTGTGTGTGTGTGTGTGTATGTGCGTGTGTGTGCGTGTGTGTGCGTGTGTGTGTGTGTGTGTGTGTGTATGTGTGTGTGCGCTTGTGTGTGTTTGTGTCTGTGTGTGTGTGTGTCTGTGTGTGTGTGTGTGTGTGTGTGTGTGTGTGTATGTTTTCACACCACGGGTAGGTTTCTTGAGGGAAAAAACTCAAGGGTTTTTTACCTACTGTGCAAACCTATTTCCTGTCAACATCTTACACTTTGTGCGTCTACACGCTTTATCTGACCACACTGTTGAGCACCAGCCCACCAAGCACCAGCCACAAGCAAAAAAAAAACCAGCAAAACCTTTGACACAAGTTTGTAGAAAAGCATGTACATTCTTTTACTTGTACCTTTTATCCACCTGTGGGATGCATTTATTTAGTATATGGGCCATTCTACCGAATTCGTGTAATATGCAGTCCCTCAACAATAAAAACTATTTACAAAACAATTAGGTATTTAGGCATAGATAATTAATTAGAAAATGTTATGGTCTTTATAAACCCAATGCATTGCATGAGATAGTGATAAGCTAAATATATACAAAATAATCATTTATAGGGTACTTTCTATTGGGAAGTAGCTGTCCCCAACCCTGACATCTAAATTTCAATGCCTTTAAATAACACTTTACATTTTTTGGCCCATATTCAGAAAAAAAGAAAAATTGTAATAATAAACAATTTGTCCCATGAATTAGCAGTTATACAATTGTTTTGTGTACATTAATTGAACTGAATTGAATGTATATTTTCAGTAGGGAGTATGAAAACATGTGAAGTGTTCTTAATGGAATTACAACTATCTTCAAGTATAAAATATATATTTATATCTGTGACTCTTTTAATCTTGCTGTTTTCACTGGCAGATAATATGAAGAACAATAAACTACTTTTGTATGTGATGTTGTGTATGGATATAAATTTGTCTTATCTTGCCTGAACTATGTTCACTAAATTGACTGAAGGAAAAAATATGGTTTAATAAATTCAATTCTTGTTTTGGGGGTCTTACCTGTATAGCCTAATGCAGCAGAACAGAGCTACACAACACTACTATAGGTGAACACTTCAGAGGACCCAGCCACTTCACCCCTCCCTCTCTCTCTCCCTCCCTCCCTCCCTCTCTCTCTCACGCTCTCTCTCTTTTCATCTCTCTCATTTTACTTCTGTTTAATGTTTTTATTTGTTTTACTTTTTCAAATGTTTGTCTTATTTCTTGTTGTTAGATTCACCTATCAAAAGAAAAAGTACAATAATGAAGAAAATGGCATTTTATTATGACACAATTTTAAATGAGCAGTTGTTCACTGTCCACAATTTAAAAATGTATTCAACATGACTTTACACTTGTTGTTCCTTCATGTTAAAGCAAGCAGTTTAAAAGGGCATCCATTTTGTGACATGTGGATGCACACACCACATTCATACATACCAAAAATAGCATCAGTGTTTCTCTTCTGCATGAATAAGCTATGTGTAAAAACGAATGATCAGTTCAATAAACAGTATTAAACAGCCTCAGATAAGTAATAAATCTGATAAAATAACTCTGATATCAGCCTGGAGCCCTACTACCGTATCTGAAGGCACCACTGTCATATCTCTCTCAGTGGTGGCAGCGCTCTGCATTCTGATCTGTGAGCAGACCAGCACACACAGCAGTGGGTCAGTCAACACCCTCAAACACATAGCAATGGTGATCAGCAGCCAGGCAAACTCTAGCACAGAGTATGGGAGGTTTGATGGGTAAAACTCTGGGACACGGTAAAGGGGTGATCATCTGCGAGGTGTGATGGGTAGCGTGCCAGGCACATGACTACCAGGACAGGCAGGTAAATAAACTAAAACATCCAAATTGATGCCGTGGTAACGAGTATGAATGCCCTTCTTCCCTGCCCAGTTGAGGAGGCCTGAGAGTTGATTGGACGGACAGTGAGGGCTAGCACACATGTGACAATAGCCATGACCAGAGGGACCAAACACAAGACTACAATAATGCTGAAACTGAAATATGCAGGTGCTTTGGTGTTGTGCCTTTCATATTGAGGCCTTATGTTGTTACATGTGCGACTAAGAAATACCACACTAACCCACACAGATAGACAGATTAACATGGAGTTGGGAGGAGAGGCAATGCGAGCTGAATACTGTGGGTGTCTGAGATGGAGAATGCTCTCTAGAGCCACCAGCTGGTGGGCAAGGAGCCGTGTCCCAAAAAACAGAGTGGAGATGCCCCAGTCACGATCCCAGCTAAAAATGTAAGGCCCGGCTAGAATTTTCTGGAACATTAAGGATGTGACACCCAGATCAAGGAGGTCACTGAGGAGGAGCAAGAGGATGAAGGTGGAGACTATTCCAACACCACGCCAGTAAAAGTAGAGGTAAGACATTGCCCACAGCCAAATAAACAGTCCCAAGAACACACTGGCACGGAGGATGATAGACATGGTGCTGTCATCCATTACTTGTCAGTCAGGAGCTCAGAGTCACTGGTGCCTCTGCAGGTTGCAGGAATAACACAGCTGGCCCTGAAGATGCTTTACCAATGGAGATTCAGAGTTTGGATATCCTCCTGACAAAATGAAATCAGTAACTTAAATTAATATTTAGTGTGTGTGTGTGTGTGTGTGTGTGTGTGTGTGTGTGTGTGTGTGTGTGTGTGTGTGTGTGTGTGTGTGTGTGTGTGTGTGTGTGTGTGCTGTGTGAGTGTGTGTGTGTGTTTGTGTGTGTGTGTGTGTGTGTGTGTGTGTTTGTGGCGTGTGTGTGTGTGTGTTTGTGGTCGTGTGTGTGTGTTTTTTTTTTTTTTTTTCTTTACATGCTGTGATGGAACACTCAGAACTTGTACTAAAAGGCTGCTAGGGCATCTGGCCTACTTAACCAGCCACAGATCTAACATCTAACGGTTAAGTCTAAAGGCGGCTGCTTGGTTCTGCGTTGGGGTTAATTGTTGCGCAAAATTTACTCATAGCAGTTCATGCTCCCAAAGGTTGCGCGTGTTGTCATGAGCCTGCCATTTGCTTGGCAGATAGAAAGCTGTTTCCCTAACAGAAAGTCTGAAGCTTGAAGTTCTTTTCAAACCTTTGCTTGGGTAGCACTGTTAAACTGAGCAGACATGCAGACTACAATTAGTAATCTCATCACGTAACATTCGTTTTCTTTTAGGGTAGTTTTATGTATAATTGCACTTTTAATAATTCTAACTAAAACTCATACATGACATGACATATCTTATAAGAATGTAGGTTGTTAATAATAGACCTAACCCTATATTTTAGTATTAGTTGTACCTGAATCAGTTTGTTACAAAACATTAACTGATTGAAAATACACACAGTTTTCTTCCCTTTTTAACCTCTCTGCAACCTTAATCAGGAGCTTACCTTTAACTCTCTTGCTCCTCGTCAGACTGTGTCGCCCTCTAACCATCCGTGTGTGTGAGAGTGGAGTAGACAAGTGATAAGTTATTACGCCATCAGGAAGGTTGAAGAGGGAGATATGATCTACTCAACAGTGTAGGTGACTCAACAGTGACTGGTAGGGCAGAAGACTACCGAGCACCAAGCAAATACATTGGCCCATAGTGTATTCATGAATTCATATTGATCCATCTATATATTAATATTACATTCATGAATTTGCACTGACATTCAGAGATATAGTAAGAATTCACCTTATTTAATCCAAAGTGATGTGTCAGGTGTGAATTTAACTCTTTTTTGACCACTTCATCATCTTTTTGTGGCCACAGTTTTGAGAGAGTTTTGTACTCATTCATCACTGGTTCAAACAGAAACAAGAGAACAGACTTCAGTGATATTGATGTTGCTTTTTTACATTCCCAGCTGGAGGAGCCCGTGAGAGAGAAGGAGCATAACTTCACTCAATTCTCCTTACTACGCCATCTAGTGGCTAGAAGAAGGTATTACTTTTGCAGGCCATAGCAAGACTTCCCAGTCAGAGATGGGCTCCATCATGGGCCTTGCGTATAACACAAGGTGGATTATAACACCCGGCACGTAAAAGATTTTAATGATTACTGAAAAATTGCCAGCAGTTGTCACATATACAAATACATATCAAAGAAACCACTCCCCTGGACTAAAGCAATTACATCTGGAGTCCTGCTAAGCCCAATCCCCCTATTCTCCAAAAAATAGTATCATGTCTCTATAGTCATGGAAATGTTTTTGTTTGTAGAATGCAAATAGTGCCATTAGAATGCATGGGTAATTCTATAGAACTGTGCAGTACATGTTTGTCGGGGATCACAGACACAGACACAGACACAGACACAGACACAGACACAGACACAAACACAGACACAGACACAGACACGGACACGGACACGGACACGGACACGGACACACACACACACACACACACACACACACACACACACACACACTCACACGCAGTCACACGTTTACAGGCGTCTCCTCCTCCATCCAGTGGCGGTTCTACACAGAGGCCTGGGGTGGCCCGTGCCCCCGTAGACATGTCCCTGGCCACCCCAGAGGCCACCCCTTGCTGACCAAATAAAAAAAAATATGAATTTATTATGATTTTACACCCGAGCGCCAAAAAGCGATACTAATGCGACGCAACGTTCTACATGGGTAAATTAAAGTGGCGCACCAGATCACTGTAGTTTGTTTGCCATGTGTGGTGCTTGTTGGAGAGAGGAGCTATGATTGAAATGTTTGGCTCGCTCTCTTTCATTAATGGATCGCTGGTTCTTAAGAGGAGCTGGTAGTCTGCATGTGCCATAGTGATCATATACAATACGCCGCAATCCTGGTTCACTCCCTTGTCACTTCCCGCCTGGACTACAGCAATTCCCTTCTCTTTGGTCTCCCACACAAACTTCTCCATAAACTCCAACTGGTACAAAATGCTGCTGCCCGTATCGTCACTAGGACGCCATCCATCAATCACATTACCCCCGTTCTGCATCAACTCCACTGGCTTCCCATTGAACACCGCATAAATTTCAAAATCCTCCTCCACACATTTAAGGCAATCCATAACCTCGCCCCTCCATACCTCTCTGACCTCCTCCACATCAATGTCCCTACCCGGTCTCTCAGGTCTGCTTCCTCCATCACCCTGACCGTCCCCCAAGCCCATCTGTCCACCATGGGATCCAGAGCCTTCAGCCGCTCTGCCCCTCACCTCTGGAACTCCCTTCCCCCTGACATCAGGAACATTGACCCTTACTCAATCGCTCTTTTTAAAAAACGAATCAAAACGCACCTGTTTAAGCAGGCCTATAACCTGTAAAGTTGTTGCCGTATAATGTATAATTCAATGTATTTTTTTTATAATTCAATGTATTTTTTTCAATGTATTTTTATAATTCAATGTATTTTTAATTTTTTCAATGTTGTAAGGCGACCTTGGGTCTCTTGAAAGGCGCCATATAAATAAAATGTATTATTATTATTATTATTATTATTAACTGTCTACCGGCTGAGCTGTTGATTTTTCTGCCACATGAAGGCAGGCAAGAAGGACAAATAACCACAGCGCTATTTTCAAGAACCAAAAGATGGAAATATCCTATGCCTGTTGACTTTCCCAGATCTTATGTGTATTCAAACTGTCAAACATGACGACAAGAATTCGTGTGGGTCATACAGTCTTACACGATCCCTTTATTAATTCCAGAATAAAAAAGAGTCAGTTCTCGTGACATAGTCGCTGTTATCTTCCAGTAGGTAACATATCTAGCTACTAGCTTGCTTTAGATTCCTGCGCAAGGAAGAAGCCTTTGATTGCTTACTGATGTAGCTAGCTCTTGCTGCTGAGTTTTCAAAGTTGACTTCAATGTTGTAATTGAATGTATCCCATTATCAGGGTGTTTTCACTGCTTTCAACACTGCAACCTACAACAGTAAGCAATACAAGCAAAGGCTTCTTGCTAGCGCAGGAATCTTAGATCAGCAGTAGGCTAGCTAGCAGCTACACAATAACATTTAATGATATGAGGGGCAGATAACATCGCCTGTCATGAGAACTGACTCTTTTTCCTGGAATTAATAAAGTGATCCTAGGTCAAATGCCACAATCACCACTAGTATTTAATCAAAACAGTTTTAATGGGTACTGTTACTTCGGTTCGTCATTAAATGGCAGTCTTCACCATACAAAGACATATGTAGCTACTTAACGGAGTTTTGGTAAACTCTGATGAGTCCAATTTCACAGTAGGTGCAAGACTCTGTGGCTTGTAGGCCTCTCCAGGTCTCCGTCTAACCATCAGACGACCATGTGTTGGGCAAAGCTGAAAATTGGACTCATCAGAGAAGACGAACTAGGAGACCCTCCAGTCCGCTTTGGTTCAATCCTTATGGTCTTTTACAAACCTCAGCCAGGCAAAGTACAATGTTGTCCCGGGAGAAAAACTTGCTTCCTTTTGCTCTGACAATGTTCCCCAACTCTGAGAAGTGTTTTTTCCAGCAGGGCAATGCTCCATGCCACACAGCCAGGCCAGTAAAGGTGTGGATGGAGTACCACCAGATCAGGACCCTCTCATGGCCAGCCCAATTTCGAGACCTGAATCCCATAAAAAACCTCTGAAATGTGATCAAGAGGAAGATGGATGGTCACAAGCCATGAAAAGAAGCCGAGCTGCTTGAATTCTTGCGCCAGGAGTAGCATAAAGTCACCCAACGGCAATGTGAAAGACTGGTGGAGAGCATGCCAAGACACATGAAAGTTGTGATTTTAAATCAAGGTTATTCCACCAAATATTGATTTCTGAACTCTTCCTCAGTTAAAGCATTAGTATTGTGTAGTTTAAAAATGAATATGAGCTTGTTTTCTTTGCATTATTCGAGATCTGAAGACACTGCATCTTTTTTGCTATTTTGACCAATTGTAATTTTTCTGCAAATAAATGATCTAAATGACAATATTTTTATTTGAAATTTGGTAGGAATGTTGCCAGTAGGTTATAGAATAAAACTAAAATGTACATTTTACTTTAACACATACCAATAAATAGTAAAACCAGAGAAACTGATCATTTTGAAGTGGTCTCTTAATTTTTTCCGCGGCTGTAGATGAACAATGATAAATATATTTTAGCAGCTTTAATTTAATACGATCTATACCCCGCAAACAGGGAACGTCCCCAGGACGTTAACAGGACATTCGCAAGGTCCCCAATCGTCCCCAATTGGTCCCCGCCACAACGTTCGCTAGAGGACGTTACCAGAACGTTTTTGACGTTCGTAGCAAGTCTACGTTTGGTCCTTCTGTGACGTTCGCATGAGTCTTAAATCGGACTTTTAGAGAACCTTATAATTTGGTCTGTCAGCACACCTCCCCAGGACGTCATTTAAAAATGTCCCCGTAACCTTTACCTGCAGGTCCTCTGCGTGACGTTCGCATGAGCCTTAAAACGGACTATTAAGGAACGTTATAATTTGGTCACTCAGCACACGTCCCCAGGACGTCATTTAAAAACGTCCCCATAACCTTTACCTGCAGGTCCTCTGCGTGACGTTCGCATGAGCCTTAAAACTGACTATTAAGGAACGTTATAATTTGGTCACTCAGCACACGTCCCCAGGACGTCATTTAAAAACGTCCCCGTAACCTTTACCTGCAGGTCCTCTGCGCGACGTTCGCATGAGCCTTAAAACGGACTATTAAGGAACGTTATAATTTGATCAGCACATGTCCCCAGGACGTCCTTTAAAAACGTCCCCATAACCTTTACCTGCAGGTCCTCTGCGCGACGTTCGCATGAGCCTTAAAACGGACTATTAAGGAACGTTATAATTTGATCAGCACATGTCCCCAGGACGTCATTTAAAAACGTCCCCGTAACCTTTACCTGTGGTCCTCTGCGGGATATTCGCATTTGGTCCTTCCAAAACGTCCCCTTGATGTCCTCTGATGGTCCTCTCTGAACCAGAAAAATGTTTTTCATTTGACCGACATTTTAATGAAAAGCCGGCCAAATATCTAACCTATTTCTGCTTCTAAATTAGCCTATTGAAGAAAACTGACCGCCTGCATAGCTTAAATAATAACATAATCAGGTAGTTTAGAATGCAGCATGTTTATTTTCTTAAGTTTACAATGGGAAACAAAAACATTTATTATTGCGCGTCAATAAGTGGCCTTTAAGCGCAACCTGCTGTGGCGTTAAAATGAGCGCCGCATCATGGTCATTGCTCTGTTCAATGAGTCAGGTATTCAGTGTTTGGAAAGTTCACTTTCTACATGAAATTGCTCAGTTCATTGATCATAATTCAAAATTTTGAACTAAGTTCAAAGCTCCAATTTTCAATATGCTGCGAGTGCTATAATTTTTCAAAATCTCTGTCTGCAATACCGCTCGCGGCTCTTCGGCGCACAGTAGGCCTATAATAAAAGGAAACGCGCAACACTGCAGGTATTACAGGACAGGTTCATCCTCGTCAGAAGATTTACCCTCATCACTGTTGTTCAGTTCAGTTGGCCTCTGAAAAAAAGCTTTTAAGGCTAGTCTGCTTGGCCATGTTGGATCCTTCTCACTCAGTTCGCTCCTCGTTTGAAACCGACGGTTTGCGCTTTATTTAAAATGCAGCATATGCGTGTTGTTAAATAACTTTCTAACGGCAGATTAGGCTGTTCCTTTAAAACATAATAAGGGCAGTGCACGTTTGCTTTATAGGCCTAAATATTAGAATTGTTGTCAAATCCAGATTCTGCTTGCGAGACGGGATTTTTAAAGAAATTCCAATCAGACAATTTGACCGGTGAGCTCTTCGTTCTGTTGCAGCATCTTTGAAGGCCTATGGAAAGCTCAATATGTTAAAGCTAGACACTTGGTCACCTTCCTATGTATGCATTATATTGGAATCATGCAGACATTACATTTATAGCACAGATCAGTAAAGAAGCATTCATATTTATTTTATTTCATCATTCTTAGTTTGGCTAGTTATTCTGCCTCCCTGCCCGCACGTCCGTGATGTGCCATGGATGTTAATTTAAAAAGTAATCATTACGGAAAACCCTCAATGCGTAGTGACTGAGATTGCTACAATATGTTTTCCTCAAACCCTCGGAAAAAAAGACTAAGTTTGTTGGCTGTCTCACACTGTGATAAACCTGTTAAAGTGACACAATCGTAATCAGACAGTGTTAGGACAGTAGGTAGCGATCTCGTTTAGTAATAGGAAGGATTACGGTTCAATTCCCATGCCCGTAATCGTGTGTGTCTGTGTATGTGTCTATGCATATCATATGAAATGTGTAAAATAAATGAACTTGAACTTGTGTGTGTGTGCGCCCTGTAAGCAAAATGACTGCTCCGCGATCTATTATTATTTTATTTTCTTCATTTAGCTCAGCAAAAACGGTCGTGCCTGCTATGTCCGCGGTGCATCCTTGAATAATGTACCCAGGACGTCTAAAACACGTTTCCCAGATGTCACCACAATGCCCTCAGGACGTTCTTGCAACTTCCTGCAGAACGTCCCCAGGACCTATAGAAACACGTTCCCCAGACGTAACCACAATGCCCTCGGGAGGTGCTTGCAACGTCCTGCATAACGTCCCCATGACCTATAGAAAACGTTTCCCAGTTGTCACCGCAACGTCCTCGGGACGGTCTTGGAACGTCGTGCAAAACGTCCTAAAGTTGTCACGGGAACCATACACATTTACGTTTTTAGAACGTTCAGAGAGACCATTACAGGACGTCTAGGGGACGTCATTTTGCTTACAGGGCTGTGGAAGGTCTAGTGAAGACTGAGAGACGATTTAACACAAGAGAACTAAGATGGAGGGAGGGGCTTCAGTTGCATTGCCATGATCCTGCTTAACCAAAGATGGCTACTTGGTCCTCTTAAGATATAATTGTATAAATTAACTTCAGTCTTACATTTTTTACTAAATCTTATTGTGGAATTAACTTCATAGTGATTTTTTGTCTGTTTTTGTGTTGAAAGCATGTTTATATTGTTGGAGTGTTGTATCACCATTCCAATCACAAAAGTATTTTTTTTTATCATAGGCATTTGCTAGTCTTAATGCTCCTCTTGTGAATAAGTATTTATACATCATCTCCATGTTTTTCTAAAGCACCAAGTGTTTACACCTGTATCATTTTAAAGGCTTGTGAGGCCCACTCTCTAATATTTCCACAGCTTGCGATATGTGACATTGAAACTTAATCTGACCCACAAACTCAGATGTAAAGTATACAGTATATGGATTGGGTTGTCCTGTCATAATTCTGTTTAAATTCAAGTATACCACTTCCTGTAGGTTTTAATGTCACCATAGCTATTATTTAAGATAAATATCACCATGTTGCAATAATGTCATCACATGAAATAAAGTTTAAATATAGTCACTCATCTGTAATCATTGTGATTAATAACCAACCAACCAGCAGGAACCTGCAAACAGTAGATGTACAACGACAGTAAGGACTAAGGACGTTAGCAGACACAGTCTCCTCCTCCTCCTCCACCTGTCCCCACGTGCTTCAGTGACAAGCTAGCCTATTCTTCCAAGCTAAGTGATGTGTGATAGTTTCTAGTTCTGATTTGTGTGGACTAAGTAAGAATGATTATTACACAGACTCACTCTATTATGTCTGAAGTGCAGTTGATAGGGTCAGTTACTGTTAAATACAGTGCCCTCCACACAGTGGCGATTCTAGACATTTTTACATGGGGTGGCAGAGGGGTGGCAAGTTGAAAATCACAGGTGGCATATCACACACACATGCCTGGTGTCTATATGTATTTATTTATACAAATCCAGATAATGAAAACAGACAACAGCAATGTGCTGCCAAGAGTCTAAATATTGTTACAAAAATCCTTTTCTTAAAAAAAGTCCTGATGTCCTGACCTTTTCTCTTCATTTTTGGGCCCTGAACCTGCAATATTACTAGTGGTTTAGTTTTAAAGAGGATCTGATATCTAAAGACAGTGCCATCAGTTTGATTTACAACTGATTAAGTGCTTACTGGCATTTGGATAGTAAGTTAAATATAGGCTATAGTCTAATGGAGCCCATAAGATGTGTGTTAACACTTACATTTTTTTTTTTTTCCAAGTCCAACTTTGATTTCTCTTACAAAATAAAATGAAAGAAAAACTGGATTCAGAACCCACAGCACTAAATGTCATATTGACATACGACATAGTATTTCCCTTCATAATCACAAATAGTTTTCTTATTGGCCAATTGAATTTATAATGGCTTGTTCTGTATCTAGCCTATCACATACAAAACAATATACCAAAGCTAGACTAACTAGCTAGCTAAAGATAGGTTGACAAAAGAACACACTTTTTACTGTAACTGAGTTTACTGTAGGCTACATGACGGAGTACCTTAAAAACAGCCAGAAAAAGGCTTTTTATGAGAAAACGGTTAGTGGTATCTAAAATCTGATTTCAGAATTGCTTAACAGTTAGGTTACATACGTAATTAAAAAACTGAGAAAAAACTGCTATAACATTTTCTATCAGTCCACCTTACTGTACTAAATACGTTAGTTAGTAAGACGTTGGTTAGCTAAGCTTACAGTGGTAACTTCAAGGCTAGTTAGCACAAGCAAGCTGTATAGCGAGCTAGCTACTGTATGCCACCGACTTTTGCAAGCTAAATAAACGATTGAAATTACAACGGAACTGTCTATCACATCTAGGGATGGGAACCGAAACCCGGTTCTTGTTTAGAACCGGTTCCTAATGAGCCGAATCTTTGGAATCGTTAGCCAAATTCAAAACCGGGTCTGTAAACGGACCTCTGTGCCGTTTGCGCATGCGCAAACTCTTCCTTTAAAAAATCAGACCGCAGCAGAAATGGCAACTAGAAAGAAGCGATCTAAAGTGTGGCTTTATTTCACTCGAACAAATGCAAACATGGTCACTTGTAACGTCTGTAAAACATGTATTTCGTCAAAGGGAGGAGGTACATCTACTATGAATAAGCACTTGAGCACACAACATGGTATTAAATTACAAGATTGTCATGTTTTTGACTAACTAACGACGGCGCTTCATCCCTAACTTACCAAGGTAAACTCCTCAAAATGTTTTATCATAACGGTGTTACTCGTGTGTTATCAGCAAACGTTTGCGTTGTCGTGTTAACCATAACTAAACTTAGCATTTAATTGCTTAACAGAATGGGCGATGTTGGACATTGTCATATAACGTAGGCTAGCTTAGCTGTAGAATCTTCTATTTTCAGCCGTTGGCTTGAGGCAGAGGCAGTGCTTGCCTCCCCTCTGTTGGTTCTAGAAAGTTTGCTGATAACACACGAGTAACACAGTTATGATAAAACATTTTGAGGACTTTACCTTGGCTTGGTAAGTCAGGGATGAAACGCAAAAGACTCCGTTAATAATGGCGTTGCCTAGCAACGCGTGCAGCTCCCTAGATATGGATACGTTTCTCTTTCAATTCAGTGGCAGCAATAGTTAAGTTGTATACTGAGTGCCTAGTTTGCGAATCATCTTTGTTCAAATACGTATGTGAGGCATTGTGTGCATGATACAAGTAAGTATGTTTCAGTACGTTATTGTGTTTGTAGTGGGTTCTACATTGCTATTAGAAGCGTTAAGCATAATAGTTCGCAATTAGCCATACAACCAAGCAACCTACAAGAAAATGTATAGCTTTAGAGTTGACACTCTCACCACATATGCATTTAAATATTGTTGTTTTATATTTAGTGGCAAGAATGTCTGTTTTTTAATAAAAGTTTTTGGTTATTTATGTAAACATTCTGTTTATGGTGTGTGCAGCATTCTAGAAATTTATATAAAAGAACATTAATGTAAAAAACCCGTTTGTGCTCTTTTTTCACCCCTTACCCAATAAGAATCGATAAGAGAATCGATAAGGAGTCGAATCGATAAGCAGGAATCGATAAGGAACCGGAATCGTTAAAATCGTAAAGGTTCTCATCCCTAATCACATCCCATCAAATTTTCTTTATTCACGATTCAGCAGTACTGTACATTCTTTCAGCACTGCAAGCCTACAGTAGGCTTGTCTCCAGTTTGTTTTTGGCTTCTCAAATGCTTTCAAACCGTGTATTCCCTCACGCGAATGGAGGGGGAGACCACGGTGCAGTGTTGCCAGGTGGGAAATGTAGGATTATCGTACCAGGGACATCAAATTATCGTATTTTGAGGGAAATTATCGTACACCCGTCATAATCAAACTAACAAGTCTATTGATGCGCTATAGTACAGTTTTCTGATGTTCTTTGCAGGCATTGTTTTATAGATTTTTGTGTTGGCGCTAATATATTTTCTTTCTCTGTGTGTTTTTTGGATTTGCTGTGGTTTTTTAATACGGTTATTTCGGCCACAAGCTCTGTCTTGCAGCACCGGGAAAAAGCTTTGCTTTCCGAGCCTGCAACAGGTCTCAACCACCCGGTAAATTGGCTCTCCCACTCTTTTCTATAAGTTTGTAGGCGCTTACTTCGACTCTGCCCCGCCGTTTTCTTAGCCTCTCCGTCTCCTTCTCCTCCAGGTTCTCTCATTTTTTTCCATGGTTCTTCCAGACCACCTCTGCTTTCTTCAGCTCTGCTTCTTCTAATTTTCCTTTTTTTCATGGGGCGGGCGCAGTGGACTATTCAGCCAATCATTATCGTTGTTCTGAGGCAAGCTCGCATTTAGAAAAGCAGGATTGGCTTGAAACTTGTCACTTGTCAGATGCCGTCAGGGTTCACAAAAAAAAAAAAAAATCCGACAGACAGTTGCGACAGGCTGATTACAACCGATAATAACCACACATTCACGGAATGGTCAAATTATCGTATATTTGACTTTTTTTGGGATTATTGATCGTATATCGTACAGAGGGCAAAATTATGGTACAAATACGATAATTACGGTACGCCTGGCAACACTGCCACGGTGAGAGCATAGCGGACTCCTGGACTCAACCATTTTACAGGGGAGGGGAAACTTAAAGACTTTAGAACAAGTTACCATAGAGATCAACAGCTTAAGTGGCAAAAATATAATACCGTTCAATAAATGTAGAGTATATTATAGGAGACACTTCTGCAACCTGGATGGCAAGTGAAGTGGGGTGGCAAGCCAATTTTTTAGGGTGGCAGCTGCCACCCCTTGCCACCCCGGTGGTTTCGCCACTGCCTCCACAAATATTGGCACCGCTAGTGAATATGAGCTAAACAGGCTATAAAAAAATATGTCTTTAATGTTTATCCTCTCAGTCTTCCACTCGAAATATACACAAAAATCTTACCTTTACATTGAAGTAAAATTATTAAAAGAAAAAAAAAACATTAAATAAATACATGTGTGCCACAATTATTGGCACCCCTTAATGTATTTTCTGGTGCAGCCTCCATTTGCCAAGATAATAGCTCTGAGTCTTCTCCTATAATGCGTGATGAGGTTAGTGAACACATGGCACGGGATCTGAGACCATTACTACATGCAGTATCTCTTCAGATCCTTCAGAACCTGAGGTCAACGTTTGTAGACTTGGCTACAGCTCATCCCACAGATTTTCTATTGGGTTTAGGTCAGGGGACTGTGATGGCCATGGCAAAACCTTTATTCTGTGGTCGGTGAACCATTTTTGTGTTGATTTTGAGGTGTGCCTAGGATCATTGTCCTGCTGGAAGGTCCATCCACGGCCCATTTTAAGGCTTACTGGAGGGGGCTGTTAGGTTTTCATTTAATATCTGCTGGTATTTGATGGAGTCCATGATACCATGTATCCTAACAAAATGTCCAGGGCCTTTGGAAGAAAAACAGCCCCACAACATCAAAGATCCGCCACCATACTTCACATTGGGTATGGGGTGCTTTTCTATATGGCTATCTTTCTGTCTACGCCAAACCCACCTTTGATGTTGGTTGCCAAAAAGCTTTATTTTGGTCTCATCTGACCATATAACTCGGTCCCATTGAAAGTCTGACTTACATTTGGAAAACTGTAGGCGCTTTAGTTTGTTGTTGATTGACAGAAGAGGCTTTTTTCTGGCAACCCTCAAAAACAACTTGTGGTGATGTAGGTGGCGTCTGATGGTAGTTTTGGAGACTTTCTGACCCCAAGACTCAACTAACCTCTACAATTCTCCAGCTATGATCCTTGGAGATTATTTTGCCAGTAGAACCATCCACCTCATGGTGCGTGGGTGTCAATGTACAGACACTTCCTCTCCCAGGCTGATTCTTACTGTAACATCTCTTGTCACTTTAAACTTCTTAATTATTTCCATGATAGTGGAAATGGGTATTTTCAACTGTTTAGAGATTTTCTTGTATCCATTTATTGATTTGTGCAGCTCAACAACTTTTCGTCGCACAACGTCACTGTGTTATTTGGGTCTTTCCCATAGTGATGAATGACTAATGGAATTTGGCCTGTGTCACCTCATATTTGTACGCCAGTGGAACTGGAAGTCATGGTTGACCTCATAAGAGTTCCTTATCAAACAGGTGAACTTAAAAATGTAATATATGACTGGAAATATACTTCAGCTATATTTTATTTAAAGATTTTTCTAGGGGTGCCAATAATTGTGGCACACATGTTTTGGGGAAAAATATTTATTTAATGTCAACAGTTTTTTTTTTCTTTCAATAATTTTACTTCAATGAAAAGGTAAGATTTTAGTGAATATTTTGAGTGAAAAACCAAGAGGATTAACAGCAAAAACATATTTTTGTATAGCCTGTTTAGCTCATATTCACTAGGGGTGCCAATATTTGTGGAGGGCACTTTAAGTCACAGAATACATTCACTTTATGCTGTGATAGACTTTTATTTAGAACAAAGTTTAAGCAATGCACCAGATGAAATACATCATAACAACTATAAAGAGCCCAGAGAGGAAATAGCTTATGATCTAATCTAAAAGCTGACATTTAACAAAAGAACTAAAACATATAATTTCTATGTATTAGTGCACAGTTCAAAAAATCTAAGATCTTTTGTCACTTAGAACTCCTGCCTGAATTGTCTGATCCTGACCAAACGTCATAGGGTGGACGCTGGACCCGGCCTGAACGCGGACATATGCCCATAATGCCACTCGCCTATACCGTCACCTGTTGGTAGTTGGAAACGTTGCTTTGTTTATTCTTTGAGGCGTATTGTTGTGATGTTTTGATGTACTTGGCATTCTCACTGCTTGCTCTACGCTTGACGGACGGCTGTGTACTGCACGTCAGCCGCCGACCAGCGCCTTCCCCGACGCGCGCGTGCTCGGGCCCGTTCATCGCTGCTTGCAGCTTCAATTTGTTCGTATTATTCTAGAATCTTCTGTGCTTGTTGCAGAAGCAATACAGCTGCATTGATAGTGTGAAGAATTAGCAAAACATATAAAGCAAGATCTATTCAAAAGGGAGACCAGGTGATGATGTCAGCCTGACCCCTGCTGCCTCTGTGGAGGCTGCCACTTCAGGGTCTCCCTGCAGACGAGCACACACAGCACAGGTTCTGTCACCAGACGAAAACTGGTGACAAGCATGGCCCTACTAAACCATGAAGACTTAAAGCCCAGGTAGGGAGGGTCCATGCTGTAAATGACCAGGCATGGGATATAGACAGTAATGAGAATGAACATAGCGGTCACGAGAATCTTCAAACAGGATCGCTTGTGCCTGAACCGGCCAGCAGACGAGCACATGAGTCTGAAGGTCAATGCATTTGTTATGAAGGCCAGGATCACTGGCACTACACAGATGGTTAAGTTGATGAAACGACCAATGGTGAAGAAGAAGTTACAGCTGATTACAGTGATCCACACAGTCAAAGACAGTGCCGGGGGCAAGAACACATGAAAGAAGTGAGAGGATGAGTGGGGGTAAGTCAGACATATAATCCCCTCTAGCGCCACCAGCTGGTGGAAGTGCAAACCACAGAGCCTTGCCTCAACTATACTGAAGAAGAGCACCTCGCACGGTGAACATGGCCCTCTCTGCAGGAGCGATGTTTTCAGGAAGGGGCTCAACACCACCTCCAAGATGTTGCTGATGATAAGGGAGACTACAAAGGCTGAAACGGTACCCCCTTCTTGCTGATGGCGTCTCAGATGGTAGAGGGCCCAGATGATGGTGGGCAGCCCTGCACACAGAACAGCAGAGAGGAACACAGACAGCAGTAACTGTTCGGCCATGGTGCAGGTGGTGCAGGTGGTGCAGGTGGTGCTGGTGAGAGAGATGTGCAGATCCTGTTGAAAACAAGACAAAGACAGGATTTAAATTAGGAATTGGACAACAGCATCCAAACTATCAAGCTATTTTTGTGTGTGTTTGTCTGTCTGTGTGTGTGTGTGTGTGTGTGTGTGTGTGTGTGTGTGTGTGTGTGTGTGTGTGTGTGTGTGTGTGTGTGTGTGTGTGTGTGTGTGTGTCAGTGGAGGTTCTTCCATTGAGGAAACGGAGGAAGAACCTCCCCAAACTTTTTGAGAAATGTATTTTTGTAATTGAAATGACTTAACTCCTTTAAAAATTCAGTTTGATATCAGTATTTAATACTATGCATATTATATTTTTTTTCCTGAGTTAAAATAACATTAGCACCCCCTATCGCATCAAGAAATTACTGCACGGAGGACGTCTTCCCTTTGGCTCCCATTGAGATCAATGTAATCTGTCTCTGGCGGTTCTTGGGGCTCATTCACTTACATTGCCCAGGGCCAGGGGAGGAAAGACCTCCCTAGCGTCTGAGTCTGCGCCAACATCGCTTAACCAATAAACAACGGATTTGGCGTTGGAGGGATGGGATAGACATTAATACAGAAAGAAGTTTCCGTCTTCAACCATTCTGCAGAAGAATATTGATAACTCGTCACTCTAAAGAGTGTTGTAGAAAGATTGCAAATAAAGAGGATGTGCAATGGAGAACGAAGATATTGTTCATGTTTTATTGAACAAACCGTTTCATTCATTGAGCTACAGAAAGAAGGTTAGTATCATAACAACAGGGAAACCTGTTCCAAAAATCCAAGTCACTAAACCCAATGGTAAAACCGCTGCCGTTAATGCTAACTGGTATGCGAAATACTTAGCTCACTGGTACCATCAAAAAACAATCCGCTGTACTGTTTTGTTTTTAAATCGTTCATACGCCTATTGTTAGTCTGACTGTTCACGTTCAGCTGACATTCTGAATGGAAATTGTTAATGAATGTTTCAGATCGCGATGTGTTTCGTATCTATTCTAACTAGCCTGTACATTGACCAACATTCTGAAACATCCATTAACATCCACATTTGCCACAAACAATGTTAGGCTAACAGCCCATGTTAATAGTTCTGAAATAATGTTCTCTTAATTGTTGCCTTTGTAACTTAATTTAATATTGTGGAAAGGATGTTAGTGAATGATTCAGAGCATTTTAAATGGCATCACTTTTGGTCTTGTGTCAAAACAATTGCAGCTGAAAATAAAATTAGTCAAATAATAACCAATAGCTTTAGTAATGGTAGGCCCAAAATTTAGAATGTAGTTTTTTAAATCAAGAGTAGGCCTGATTTGACTAATTGGCTTTGCATCCTTTCCTTCTGGCCTTGTCTAGTCCAAAGACATGCTGCCCACCAGCTTTTTAAGTACAATGGTGCCACACTGGTGGCTTTGTATCAATTGTATCCCTGCCTGCTATTTTGTAGTACTGTAGTCCACAAAAACACCCTGAAACAACTTGTATCTCACATACTTATGCCACCAACGGAATAAGCAGGCCAATGGCAACCAGGCGCACAGTCCTTCCTCCCTCACTTACTCCACTGAGTGTGTGTGTATGTGTGTGTGTGCATGCGTGTGCGTGTGCATGATACCAGAGCCCATCCCACCATGCCCCAACCCAGGGGCGCTGACTGGCGGGGAAAGGTGGTACTGATTCTAACGGCCCAGCCCAACGCAGCACGGCCCACGGCCCGCGGATGGCAATTAATAATATAATATTAATATTCTTGCCTTTTTTTTTTAAATGTCTCATTACAAAGAAATGGTAATTGGAAATTAACATATTAAACTCACAACTGTCGATTTCCATAACGTTTTCGTTAGTTATTTAACATATTGTCATTTGCCCTTCCCCCTGAGCGCTTGCGAAATGGTTCAGCCGCAACGCGCGATGCGTTGAATCGAACAGCATCCGAAATGCGAGATGCTGGCACTGGCAGGCAGCAGGTGTACAGAGCGGCTGGGCTGGCTGAGGTCAGGTCTTAACCTAGGGTGACCAGACGTCCCGGTTTTACCGGGACCCTCCCGATTTTGAGTTGCGTGTCCCGCGTCCCGGCAAAAACCTGTCGGGACGCTAATATGTCCTGGTATACACCAACCACTATGCAATCGTCCCGGTTGTCAGCGATTACATAGCCGATGTGGTCTTATTATAGCCTGATCATTATCTAAACCCATGTAGAAATACTAATAAAGTGTCCAGCGTATGATTTGAACAATGTGTGCGTGTGTCAGTCAATCAAAGTGGTCTGCGTCTGCATAACCTGCATGTGCAACCAGCGTTACAATGTATTTGTTTCTGCCTAACGTCTCTTCAAGACAGCCAGGATTATAGCCATGGAGTTTAGCTCAAAGTAAACGGTGCAAGGAGTGAAATTGTAAGTACAGGTAGTTACAGAATGTGGCTGTATCTGTTATCTGTAGTTGTTAACGATTGTTACCTGCTCAAATGTAGGTTTACTTGAGGTTAATGAAAGGGAATATTGTAATGTAGTGGGCTATGTTAACACTAAGCTAGCAAGCTAGCTAGCTATTTTGTTAGTGTGAACGAGCAAATTCGAAATACAAGAAATAACTACCGACATCTCTCTATTCTTTGCATTAATATATCTCTCTAGTATTTCGAAACAATGATATCAGTCCCTACCTATAGAATGTTGGTTTTTATAATCAGTTATTAATGCTAGTGAATCTTAATTTGACATAATTAAAGTGAATGCATTGGGTGCCTTCCATTTCAGCCCATTATACAATATATTTATCATTGATAATGAAGATTTATTTCAAATGGGCACCCCAAAAAATTGCCGCGCGCTGTGCGCGCAAACAGGCCTCTCCCCTAGAATCTTTCATAGGGCCCAAAATTCCTGGCAGCGCCCCTGCCCCAACCACAGGCACAGACATACCTAACGTCTGTCACTGAGACCTGATTACTCCAGCTGTTTTACTATATGTTATATTTACAGTTTTTTCCTATCGTTTTAGGTCATGTACTCATACCATGGTAGCTTTTCCCTATCACTTAACACAGCTGGCTTTAGAGAGACACACCTCTGCATATCTGTTAACCTTTGGTGCAAAATGCACTACAACAACCACACCACAACCAATGCTGCCATAACTTAACACGTTTCCTCTCAGAACACAATGACCTAAAAAACACTAACATCTGCATTGCCAATTACATATATAAACATGGATTAAAGTTTTCCGTCGCTATGACGGATTTCCGTCAACTCGGCTCGCATAAGGCCAAAAATGAGACACTGATATGATTTGCACATTTCAGCGTCGGAAATACACGAGAGCAAAGGGCAAAACTACCCCTAAGAAATATAATTTTGCCACTAAAATTACTAGGAGAGTAATACTTATTCAATGAACGTGTCAAAAACATTGTAGCCTATATGACCCGGTCAGTTGCCATTTAATGTTTTGATTTTCGCCTTGACTGTTGCGTGAAGAAACAAACGTTCTAACAAAACACATTTGGAGCGCTTCCTAATCAGACCTGTGACTGCGAGAGTGAGGAGAGATGAGGACCAGCGCAGTCTCTGTCACCATCTCAGGTTCTAAAAGATAAAATTCACACACCCAGCGACTGTCAAAAATGAAAGCTAGATTGGCTTGTGGTGGAGGATGACGACGACGTTGATAAAAAGACCCGGTTTTGTTTTCAAGGCATGTCGGAATTGTGGACAACGAGTTGCCCAAATCGTTGTCAAACCAGCACAGGTAAATTCTTCTACTGACTCCATCAAGGGGAGCGAAAACGTTCAGAAATACATGGTACTTCGTCACCAAGCGCCAAACAACACGCATCACCTACGGTGAATGATAACTAGTAATAATACTTTTAGAAATGATTTAGTTCGGTTAAGCTAGTTTAATGTTAGTTAGCTAACGTTAGCTATCTCTGATAGTACGTTGGCTACAAAGGCTTGCTTGCAAACTAGCTAACTAGTCTAATCTGTATTTCCTGTAGGCCTACTATGGTAGGTACATGAATAAAGGTAACACAAAAATCCATAAATATAATGTGTTATTATTATTAAAAAACAAAGAAACAAAAACGATTGTTAATAGTTGTTTAAAACATTTTTTTACCTTAAAAAGATTGTATTAGTTGTTGTTACTATAACAACTAATAACCACAAAGAAAGAAGAATACGATTGTCTAATTTACGTTGTCTGTTTGGTTTTTGTTCAAAAAATCTAAGAAAACACTTTGAATCTGTAGACTAATGCCTAATAGTCTTATTATTGCCATTTGATGACAATTGTTCATATTCATATACTGTAAGCCTAAATAAGTGTGTTTATTATTTTGAACAAAGGTTAAATGTTATTTCACAAGTTTCTAAAAGTGCCCCCAATTTTTTGTTAAATGCCCCTGGATTTCAGTAAATCATTTTGTCATTTATAGCCCATTAACAAGAATGGTGAAGTCTTGCAAAAAATATTGGTTTTATGCCCTAGCTTTGAACTAGTAAGTGATAATAGACCTCGTGAAGTTCAAATATCGAGGCGGTATGCAGCCACGACCCAAAATGAGGGCCGATTTTTTTTTTTCAGTCAGATGATTTTTTTTTGCTTTAATCCCTGTATAAAATGTGGCTGTGTCCTCCAGTTTGGCATATATTTCCTGTAGTGTTGCATTGAAAAAAGAAAAAAAACACAGACAAACACTTCTTTGGACTACAGTATTAAAGTTTGTAATATGACAGTAAACAAATAATTCTAAAATGCTGAAATATGTCAATCCAAGCCAAGAATCTGCTGACAGTGTTCATATGTCGGTTTCTCTCTCACAATAGATGTCACAATTGACAAGTGTAATTGCAAATACTGTAAATGAGTGCTTTATCAGAAACCTAAAATAAGATTTTTTTGGGGGGGAAATTACGTAATACTGTATTTGATCAAAAAACAAATCACAAACACAACAGATTTTCGTTAACATCGTAACATATTGTTTCTCTTGCCATTCATCGTGGATACAATCTTTGTGCATGCCTTATCCAGGCCTGGATGTCTTCGGGGGCTATGTCCATACACTCAGCAGCAATTGCCTCTAAAAGTGACATCTGGTCCTGTGGGCGTTGGTCATAGACCTTCCATCTCCATGCGGAGAATGCGTAAATCTCAATGGGGTTGAGGAAAGGAGAGTACGGCGGCAGGAATAGGGACACTATCCTAGGATGCGCTGCAAACCACCCTGTGACTTGGCGGGAGTTGTGAAAGGCCAGAATATCCCATACAATCACTAAAGTTGCTAAATTCTGCCTGTCTAGCTGTATTTCAAAAAAGGAATTCCATGCCAATTCACCAAGAACTAGGTGCACAGGAAAACAAAAATAATAATAATTACTATCTGCTAAAATAAGAATAATTTTTCTTATTCAAACATATACAGTAACTTCATTTGTCAGTCCAAATGCAGCATCTTTCCATCTACAGTGATCTTAATAACTGATAAGTTAGGTTTTCAACTGAAACTTTAACAGAGTATCTAAACATTGGTAAAATATGCTGTAGTTGCACAGCGTTTTGCCGTGAGTGAGCATTGACTGGGACAGGTATCCATGAATTTTGGAAGAAGGTGTCATTGCCAGCAATTGTATCTAAGCATAGGGGCAAGTATCCACAGTTTGGTTCACATGGTCTACTGGTATGCTCAATATGTTAAGTGTTTTGGGAATGTGAACATGGTTTAAGTAAATTGACTAAAACGATAGAAAAAAAAAATGCTATAATATAAAAGTACAAACAGGTATTTGCTTTGACCTCTTTGTACGAATTATTCGAAATAAAGTGATTTAAACTATTTGTTTAGAATAAATTGTGGTTTCCTGGTATAGATGAAATCACAGTGGCCGACCATATTACTGCGCAGCGAATGGCAAGGCATTCATATAGCGCATTTCATACCCAGTGTTCCATCTGGCTGTTGCGTTGCTTCAAGGGTTGCGTGGCAACGATTTATTTAGGAACTATAATTTTTAGTGGCGGAAGAATGACGGTTTATCATTAAACTATTGTTTCTTAAATTGAATTGTCTTTATTTATGAAATCATATCAAATATTTGTAGTAACAGGTTTAGAAAAGCAATAAGCACCGCAAGTCCGTGCTTTGCGCTGATTTTAGAACAGGTAAGGGGGTTTAACGGCACTCCGCTTTGCGTCGTGCCTAACAACTCCCCTTACCTGTTCTAAAATCAGTGCAAAGCACGGCCTCTTGGGGCTTATTGCTTAAATATGTATTAGTGCTGTCAGTTTAACGCGTTATTAACGGCGTTAACGCAAACCCATTTTAACGCTTTTTTGGCCTCGCAAACTATGTAGTAGGCTAACGTTACGGTTTGAGTGATGGTGAGCGCTATACGGTGAAATGGATGATAAAAAGCTTCTGAATAGAAAGTTTACCTTTAAAAGTTGTGTTGTGCAAAAGAAGCGAGCTTCACTGTTGTCTGAAAATGTCAACAGGCAGCTGGCTGAAAGCACAGAAGTAGTAGGCTTACCTTTTATTGGTAACCTAACTGTTACGGTTCATTGTTTTTGAAATAAGAGGCCTGACTTCTATGTTCACAGCAAACTTGAAAAAAAAAAAATATTGAGCCATGGTTTAACTGCGCTATAGGCTGAGTCCTTGTTTATCTGAAATGTGCACTTTATAATTTTATTTTGTCCCGCCTGTTTGGCAATGTTGTTTTTCAATAAAATAAAACATTGCATAAAGCAAGCCAATCCACTTTTCCGTGATAAGAGCATTAAAATAAAATAAAAATGATGAAAAAAAAATAATTGAAGGGACATTTAGAATAGATTTGCGATTAATTAATTTGCAATTAATCGCGATTCATTTTGAGTTAACTATGACAAAAATGCGATTAATCGCGATTAAATATTTTAATCGTTTGACAGCACTAATATATATATATTACAGTTTTATATATTTGTATTATATTTTTTATACATATGAGAAAGCCTTAATACTAATACATAAACGTTATTATTCTGGTTACTAGTGATCTTACCAAAAAACGAAATGTACTGTATCCCTACCTAGATGTGCTCAATTTTACATAAAATATAAGCATACACAGCACATTTCTTTCATTCCGAAAATAGTACCTATTGAAAGGAATTAAATTCTGACATAACAACAGCTTTCAACTTTGACATTAAACTACTTAAACTATTACACCGTGCGGAAGGTTCAGACCATATAAATTAATATAAAAATAATTAAATAATTAATTAAATAATACAATCTTTCAGCTGAACCCATGTGTGTTTCAGGCATGGATAGGTAATGTCAAACTAACTTAGCCTTACCTGTATTGCCTGGTGCAGCAGGACTAATCGTTTTTTGATGTTCATGTGACTTATAGGAGATGAGTGTGTGTGTGTGTGTGTGTGAGTGTGAGTGTGAGTGTGAGTGTGAGTGTGTGTGTGTGTGTGTGTGTGTTTGTGCGTTCTTGTGTGCGTGTGTGTGTGGGTGCGGTTGCATGTGTGTGTAAACTCAAGGGTTTTTAATTACTGTGCATACTGTCAGCGTCTCACACACCGTGCATCTAGACGCTTCATCTGACCACACTGTTGAGAACAGATCACCAAGCACCAGCCACAGGCAAAAAAACCTAAACCTTTGAAAGTGAAAGTCCTCTCTATGGCAGAGGTGGTGTAGACACACACACTCTGAAATTAACCTCTGCATTTAACCCATCCAGGGAAGTGACACACACACACACAGTGAAGTGAAGTGAAGTAACACTAACCCGGAGCAGTGGGCTGCCATTGGCGGCGCCCGGGGAGCAGTGATCGGGGTTAGGTGCCTTGCTCAAGGGCACTTCAGCCGTGGATGTGGGCATGTGGTCTACCACTTCCCCCACCCACATTTTTCCTACTGGTCGGGGATCGAACCGGCCACCCTACGGTTTCCGGCCTGAAACCCTAACCAGTAGGCCACGGCTGCCCTTTGTATGTATGAAAGCCTGTGTTTTCTGGCACTCTAAAATGTTCCATCTAATCATCTTTACATCTCCCATGAGGCTATCGAAATCATGTCCATCAATCCTTCCTCTTATCAATTAAAGGTATTATCACAATCAGAATCACAAATCATCGTTCTAACTGTTTTTTCGAATCATTTTAAATCTCGTATCAATAAGCTTCCCTATACACATTTCCAAAACCCTTAAAAACAGTGATTGAAGAATGCAATTACAGTACATTTACTGTACAGAGGTAAACCGACATATTAACATTGTCTTCAGATACTTGGATTGGATTACTGTAACGTATTTCAAAGATGCAATACAGAGGAGAATGTTACCGTAAATGTGAAGCGGCATGTAAAAGTTTGACACCAAATGCAGAGGACAGAATGGATTAGCATCAGGGACGGACTGGCCATCGGGCATACCGGGCGTTTGCCCGCTGGGCCGACGTGCAATATGGGCCGATAGTCCCGAATTTTAATTTTTTATTTTTTTCCCCATATAATGGTCTGACCGGCTGGCCCACGAAAGTAGTTCATGAGCGGCCCTATTGACACTGGGCTGGCCCAATCACATCCCCTGGGCTGACCCAACACCAACCCCTTTCGATTTGGACCTGCCTACATAATGCATTAGGACGATAAACAAACTCAGCGTGGCCCATGGCCTTGACATGCTTGACACGCGCACGCTAGTCTGCGGCCCATTGGCTGTCTTCTTTAGTGACTTGGGGCTCGTCCAATCATATCACCAAACACCTTCTACCTTTAGCTTGGTCTATGCACAGAAACGTACGTTTCGTTAGAATACTCCAGTCCAAAATGGAGAAAAAGCGAAGAGGGGGTGCGGAGAAACTGCGAGATAAGAAGAGGCTTGCTCTTCAAGCCAAATGTGCCAAAATATCGGAAATGTTTGCCACGGCAGGGCCATCATCAGCTCCCGTGGATGACATTGATGCTTGTGGCGACAGCCAGGGAGATACGATACAACGACCTACGGTAGGCTTACTGATCATGAATTAAAACGTCTCTAAAATATGTTTGACTTAGGACCTATGTTCTATGGCCAAGTTCGTTTGCATTGTAAATACAAGACAAGTCTGTAGCTGTTGCTAGCCCTCAGCCTACTCTACTCTGAAACAGCCAGCCGTTAGCCTACACTCTATGTTGTGTGTTTGAGTGGTGGGCTAGCCCGTTAGCCTATTGGTGCGCGGTGCCATGTCAATGTTCCGAAAGCCCAGTATTCCCAAACCCTGGTTTTCCGAAAATATGCCAATTTGTCCAGATACCGAATTATGATAGCCCGTTATACGCTCCGCCCGTTATACGCTAGTGCCACCTCATCAAGCGCGTTTCCTACAGGAGGAAATAGACTCCCTTCTAGGAAAGGGAGCAATACGGTCTGTAGGCTACCCCTAGGAGACGAGAACAGGGGGTTCTTCAGTCGCTATTTTCTGGTTTCCAAAAAAGGACGGAAAATATCGACCGATCTTAGACCTCCGTATTCTAAACAAAGCTTTAAAGTGTATGATGTATATTGTATTGTATTGTATTGAATTTAGATTAATTAAGACCACCACCTTAACACACAAACTCTTGTTGAACTCATAAAGTAGTAGGTTCAGTGACGTGCGGTGAGACAGCTGTCTTCTGTAGCTTCTGCGAGCCCGTGAATCAATGTTTCGTTGGAATCATGATGTAACGTTGTTGTAGCGGGAATACAGCAATGCTATTTTTCTAATTGGCAGGGCATATGTATGATTCTAGACTTCGCTAAGCACTGAAGCGACTGAAACGGTGAATTTTGATCACATTCAGCGAAGTTAACAGGTAAAACCGGAGAAAAATAGGGCGTCTTTAGGCCGTCCGGCCTAAAAGTAGGTCGTCCCATTTCTTCTTATTTTTTAGTAGACTATAGGGCAGACGCCCTGCTAGCTAAAAGCCTGGTTGGTGTAAACATTCGAGAGACCAAAAAGACTGAAAAGGTGTGTTATCGAATTTAGTGGGCCGGTCTGGTTCAAAATGCCCGGGCCGATTTTTTGGTCCCAGTCCGCCCCTGATTAGCATTATGGCTACAGCAGACTTCTAGTGGTATTACAGTACTTTGGTGACTGTATCTTGTGTTGATGTATGTAGTTTACGGAATTGGAAATACTGCAGTAAATACGTAGCATATTCATGCCTTTTTGCTGTAATGTATAAGCCTTTATCTCCCTCTGGAACGAAATACAGTTTTCTGATTGGCTAATGGGGAATACATTAAGTTCGTATAACCAGACACCTTGGACGTAGTCCCAGTAGAAAAGTTAAATTGCCGTTCCATATCAATGCTCTTGAATGGTAACCATTGACAACCAACGTAATGGTTTTCAACGTAAAAACACTACTTTCTCTAACGGGAGCACTAGGCTTCAAATCAAGAACTCATCAGGTTATAATGCATATTAAGTTTCCTAAAGATAAAGGAAATTCTAAATAATAATAATAATAAAAACATTTTTGGATGTTGTAAACGGGAGATAAGCGGGTCGTGGAGTTCTTTGCCCCGCATCGTCCATTATCTTTGTAGAACTGTACAGCTCGTCGGCCGTTATCCCTTACGCTGGGTGCCCACGGCACATATGACTTGCGTTTAATCGCTATGCGATAAGTCGCCTGGGGGGCGTGGTCAGAAAATTCAGTTTGGCTGTAGCAAATGTTCAAGTATATGAAACTTATAAGCAGCTCGCTAGCTAGCCACTATGAGCTCCAATGGGTTTTTGGTTTAAGTTTTCGCGGAAAGCTAACAGTAATAGTTCAGAGTTCAGTAAAGATGTTGCGCTGATTACTTTAATTTACAATTTGTGAATTTATTCTATCTAAACCATATATATCAGCCAGTTCAATCACGAAAACGTTGTATGTAACATATTTAGCAGCTAGCTACAATGTATTTTCAATGGGTTTTCGGTCAAAGTATTAGCGGCAGGCTAACTACAGTTTTTCACTATTGCTAAGAAGTAAAAAGCGAAAATTCTGCACAATCTGCACAACCTTCACGTCATGTATCAATCACTCGCCTCAAGTGGGAAATACTTAAGACTCCCTTATCTACATTAGACTCTGATTTTCCTTGTGAACACACTGATGTCAATTACACATCACGTTGTTGTCAAAAAACTGTACACAAAGTTCTGTTGTTGCACACAATTTTCAAGTAAAATCTCAAAGCATCAACCTGCAAGACACAAATAGTCAAATCTCAAAACTTTCAGGTCTTTTGACCAATTTGCAGTGAGGACGGCACCATAAAAGTGTCTTGAGCCTCTGTTTTGTTTGGTAAACTATTGAAAACTTTGAAAAGATCGACAACCAGAGAAGGAGAGGGGTAAGAGTGAGAGGAGGAGGAAGATGAGGACAAGAAGGAGGAGGAGTAGGAGGTTGAGGAGTAGGAGGACAGAGAGAAGGAAGACGAGGACAAGGAGAAGGAAGAGAATGAGGACAAGGTGAAGAAGGAGGAGGAGTAGGTGGTTGAGGAGTAGGAGGACAGAGAAGGAAGACGAGGACAAGGAGAAGGACGAGAATGAGGACAAGGTGAAGAAGGAGGAGGAGGAGAAAGAAGAAGGAAAATGGTTATCTCTAATGAGATTTGGGCTGCTGTGGTAGACCATGTTTTCATGGTTTTTCATTAGAACCTTCAGGATGAACCTACGAAATCTGTTTGCCTTGTGTACTGTAATACTGCATATCAATAGAATATAGTGTGCTCACAGTATTTGTATTTTGCAGGACTGAAAGAGAACCACACTGTGGAGGAAGAAAACACACTTTCAATATTTTTTTTAAAGCAAAGTAGCATTTTCCAGGAGATATAAAGTGTTTTGCATTTTTTGTTAGTTGTTTTGGGATTTGTGTTTAGAGTTTTGAGAAAACGAGGCATGCTTTCAAAAAATGTGTGTAAGCAATTGAGAAAAACTATAAGCATTTTGTATACAATTTTATGTCAATACAATCTAGTGTTTGGTGGAACAGAAGACTGAAATTGTAAATATGGTTTGTGAGAACAACGGTATTGCTGTTTTATGTTTGACTATGAAAAATGTAGGCCTACACTGATACATTTTACAAAAGGAGAAATGGCTCAATGAGTCATTGTCATTCATATGGTGTGTTTCGATGATTGTGTTTTCAATTTTGCACTTCTGTGTGCTGTAAATGCTTGGTAGTGTGCAGCAAATGCTTAGTTGTGTGTACTAAATGAATGTTTGTGTGTGTGTTTTGAAAATATGGCTGTGTGTACCAAATGAAAACACGAGTTCCATTTTGTAAAGAGGTTAAGAGATTTGATAGCAAAGAGTCATCTTGCAAAGGGAGTGTCAGGTTTAGCATTTTGTGTGTGAGGTTTTCAGTTTTCTGTGTGCAGTTTTAAGAAAGCCGTTATTGTTTTGAAAAACGGGTTTTTAGCAACAGTGAAAAACTGTAATAGTTGAGAGCTTAATTAGAGCTTAATTTAAGACCTACAATATTCTGTTTGACCTCACAGCATTCGTGTAGCATATAAACAACAAACCAAGTCGATTAGACGTATAAAAGTCGTGTAGATAACCTTTATTCACATAAAATATGTCCCGGTAACTGAGTCCCTACAGTCCGCCATCTTGTTTCGATATTTTTGATTACTCCCGCCCCTATGAGCTACGTTGACTTCCAAATCACACACACACCGAACTGATTGGCTCTCAGCAGGCAGCAAGTCGCCTTCATTTGCATAGAGTTAAAAAATCCCCAACTTTCAGCAGGCAGCAGAGGCGACTTTTTCCTCAGCAGGCGAGTCGCCTCCATTCTATCCCAATGAGAGCGACACGATGTCGCGTCCCGTGGGCATCCACCGTTAGGCTACATAAATATCAGGAACACATGCAATTTTAGCATACGGCTGTAATGAAACATATTGCAGCATTTTATAATTATTTGTTTACTGTAATATTTCAAACTCTATCACTGTAGACCTAAGAAGTATTTCTTTGTGTGTGTTTTTTTCTGTTTTTTGCAATGCAACACTACAGTTATCTATGCCAAACTGGATAACACAGCAACATGTCATACATGCAATTGGCAATGTTTCAAGTAGTGTTTTTTTGGTCATTGTACTCTGAGAAAGAAAATGTGCTAAAGTTACAGCAGCATGACTTGTGTTTTGGTGGTTGTAATGCATTTTGCAACAAAGGTAGGCTACCTGATATGGTGAGGTGTGTGTCTGTAAAGTCCACTGTGTGAAGTGTTTGGGAAAAGTGTTCCTGGTATTGAGACAAGAGTGAAAATGATTGGAAAAACTGTAATTTGTCAATTATCAATTTCAATGGATTACCTCAAAAACATCACTCTGAGGTTCATCTCATGTTTTTTTTTCGGAACAGAGAATTCACATACTTTGAATTTGTAAGCTAACATAGTGGGCATCAACTGTTTTCACTATCATAGTAGTCACCATTTTCCGAATGCAGGGGTTTATATAAAATGAGATTATCTCCATCACGTGTCCTCTCAGCTCAACCTGTGTGTGTGTGTGTGTGTGTGTGTGGGGGGGGTTGCATGTATGTGTAATGGTTTTTACTGACTGTGCAAACCTATTTCCTGTTAACGTCTCACACACTCTACACACTTCATCTGACCACACTGTTGAGAACAGATCACCAAGCACCAGCCACAAGCAGAGAAACAACAACACCTTGGACACCTTTGTTTGTAAGAAAGCATGTTCTTTCTGGCACTCTAAAATGTGACATGTACTCATCTTTACAATTCTCATGAGTATGGATTACGTTGTGTTGCACTGAAGGGACAGTTCTGGAATAAACCAAACACTGAGAACTCACGCGTGGTCTTATGCCTGTACGTTACTTAGCTACAGACATTACAGAAGCAATTCATGATTAAAGTCAGAGCAAATTGTAATGCTTTCTATTGGGTAATAGCCACAGAGGCATTCAATAGCCACAGAAGCCTGTGTGTAAGAGAAAACTTTATATTTAGGTGTTTTTATTGTACTGAGAGCAAAATAACATTATAACAACTTTAAAAATGTTTTACATCTAATTAAGGTTTCTATTTTTGCATTATTTTTTCAGTTTAATTGTTTTTAATTGTATCTCTCATCAACCTGTGGGATGTATTTATTTTGTATATTTAGAAGAAAAAAAAACTTTTTCACCAATGAATAAGCAGCTTTAAATTGTTTTGTAAAAGTATGTTTTCAGTAGGGGTATAACAAGTACACTTTTCTGAATGTAATTACAATTAACTTCAAGTATAAAATGTATGTTTATAACTGTGACTGTCTCATAATCTTGCTGTTTACACTGGCAGATAATATGAAGCACATTCAATTTTCTCGTATGTAATTTGCTGTATGAATATCTTGCTTGAACTGTGTTAATTCCTTGATATTTTAGTACAAATGCTTTAAAATCCTCCAGAGCTTTCACTAAATGGACTGAAGGAAAAAATACGGTTTAATAAGTGAAATTCTTGAAAGTGTTTTAGGGGTTTTACCCAGTGGTGTAGTGGTCCTTGGAGAAGTGGTTATACTCTTAATTTGTTTAAACTGTCCATACAGCACAGGATAAACACCCTGTTCTGAGAAGTGGGTATACCAACTGCTGACTGAAAAATAAGTGGGTATACTCTGCGTATACCCTGGACTACACCACTGGTCTTACCAGCCTAATGCAGCAGAACAGCGCTACACAACACTTATGTAGTTTAAAACTTCAATTGACCCAGCCACTTCACCCCTCTCTTGCTCTCTTTTCTGTTTTCTTACATAAATAAAATAAAAAATAAAGTAGGCGTCTCAAATATGTAGTTTATTTATTTGTTTTCCTTTTTACAAATGTTTTACATTACTTGAAAAAGAAAAAGTAGAATAATGACGAAAATGGCATTTTATGTGACACAAATTGATTGATTGATTGATTAGTTTATTGACAACTAAATGAGCAGTTGTCCCCTGTCCATAATTTAAAAATGTATTCAACATGACTTAACACCTACGGAAGGTTGTTCCTTCTTGTTAAAGCAAGCAGTCTAAAAGGGCATCCATTTTGTGACATGTGGATGCACACACCACATTCATACATAGCATCAGTGTTTCTCTTCTTCACAAATCAGCTATGTGCAAAAACTAATGATCAGTTCAATAAAAGGTATTAAACAGCATCAGGAGATAAAATCAATCTGATACCAGATCAGCCTGGAGCGCTACTAGCGTATCTCGCTCAGTGGTGGCAGCGCTCTGCCTTCTGATCTGTAAGCAGGCCAGCACACACAGCAGTGGGTCAGTAATCAACCTCAAACACATAGCAGAGGTGGTAAACAGCCATGCAAACTCTGGCACACGGTAAAAGGGGGGGCGGTATACGAGGTGTGATGGGTAGTGTGCCAGGCACATGACTACCAGGACAGGCAGGTAAACAAACACAAACGTCACAATTGATGCCGTGGTAACCAGTATGGCTGCCATCCTTCCCTGCCCAGGTGAGGAGGCTTGAGAGTTGATTGGACAGTCAGTGAGGGCTAGCACACATGTGACAAAAGCCATGACCAGAGGGACCAAACACAAGACTACATAAATGCTGAAACCGAAATATGGTGGAACGTTGGTGCTACATATGCGACTGAGAAATACCACACTAACCCACACAGATAGACAGATGAACATGGAGTTGGGAGGAGAGGAAATGCGAGCTGAATACTGTGGGTGTCTGAGATGGAGAATGCTCTCTAGCGCCACCAGCTGGTGGAGGTAAAGGGCAAGGAGCCGTGTCCCAAAAAACAACGTGGGGAGGCCCCAGTCGGTAGGCAATTCATCAGGTTGTTCCCCGCCGAGAATCTGGAAGATAAAGGGTGTGACACCCACATCAAGGATGTCACTGAGGAGGAGGAAGAGGATGAAGGTGGAGACTCTGCCAACACCACGCCAGTAACAGTAAAGGTAAAACATAGCCCCCAGCCAAATAAAAAATCCCCCAGACACACATGCAGGGAGGATGATAAACATAGCGCCGTCATTCCTTTCTTGAGCCATTGCTTGTCAGTCAGGAGCTCAGAGTCACTGGTGCGTCTGCTGATTTCAGGAAGAACACAGCTGGCCCTGAAGATGCTTTACCAATGGAGATTTGGATATCCTGACAAAATGAAATCAGTTCTTTAAATAATATTTGATGACTCCATGATATATTTGCTGTCAAAAATGTATTTATTGTGATATCAACACTGACCGTTTACTTAATGCATTTACTTATTGTCTGTAAGCATGTTTCTGAGTATTGTATGGTGTGTGTTTGTGTGTGTGTGTGTGTGTTTGTAGTCGTGTGTACCTATAGGTTTGTTCTCTACATGCTGTGATGGAACACTTGTTCAAGATTTAACGTACAAAACTTGTACTAAATGGCATCCGGCCTACTTAACCAGCCACAGATGAAACCACACTGTGATGACTTGTGTTACTTTGAAATATAATCTATAAGAAGTCTAACGGTCAAAAATTGTGTTTATGGTTCTTTTTGTTTTTTCTTTGAGATTGCTGGCACATTCTGTCTGTTCTGTCAGTTCACCTTGATAAAGTAGCTCTAAGAAAAAAGTGTTACATTAAGTAAACAAATATTTATATCTTGTTAAAGAAGTTAATGAATTCAAAACAAATGAATCCAAAACTCAAATTTTAAAGATCAATCAAAATTTGGCGATTTATGATTGAGTGATATGATCATTGTATGAGAGTAAATGGAAGATTTTTTAAAAATAAATAACAAAAATAAAACTGAGATCAGGTAATGATCAGAACCATGAATGAGTCCTGGAAAGTGTAGACTGCAAAAACACTTTGATTGTCTTAAAATCTTTTACGTCCAAAGAAATGTAGCATCCATGGCAGGGATTTCAACTGTATCTTGTGATTATACATAATACAAATATATAAGATGCTCCAGGGCAGCTTTTTATGAAATGCATTAGATTCTAACCTTCTTTCTTTCATGCAAAAAAAAACCAATCAATTACAGTAAGCATGCCACTAAATAATACAAACACTCAATCTGATGTATACTGTATTTACGTATATGAAGGGTAGTTCAATATGTAATTGTACTTTTAAGAATTCTAACTAATTGCACATTTGACATGTCAATACAAATTGAGGTTGTTAATGATAGCCCATTTTCAACATATTTTAAGCATTAGTTGTACCTGAATCAATTTGATAATACATTAACTGTTGGTAAATACACACATATGCATTTTCTTCCCTTTTTAACCTCTCTGCAACCTTTAATCAGGAGCTTACCTTTAACTCTCTTGCTCCACTTCAGACTGTGTCAGCCTCTTACCATCCGTGTGTATGAGAGTGGAGTAGACAAGACATTAAGCGACTACATCATCAGTAAGGCTGAAGAGGGAGATATGATCTACTCAACAGTGCCCCCAATGGTAGGCCGCTACGTTTCTACAATATTTACATTTTATGAACACAGTTTCGCAAAAATGTTGCCAACACAAAAATATGGATTGCGTTAATGTTTTGGAAGTTTAAACCAATCAGGCGGCTCTGTAAGCTCCAATGATAGCAGAATGTGCGTTTGGCAGAAGCACTAGTTAGTCTTGCATGTTATACTAAACATTTAACAGACAGCCTGACCAACTGCCTATTCAACATGGATCCAGAGTCAGCCTCAACTGAGCCCTGATATGAGCCACACTTGGCCCTATTTAAAGTGGCATATTGAGGTTAGCAAAGTTCTTGCTATGCTAAGTTAATGTCCCTGACTTTTGAATATTATTTTGGTTACTGACATGATATTATACTGTTATCTAGCAAAATGCATGTTGACATACAGCAATAGCATCAAAATAACATGCTTGTATCTTTGTCAGTGGTGGTCCGTCAGGGCCAGCAAGGCCTTCTCTGCTGGCCTAAACATCATCATTAAATACATTTAATAAAATGAGTTTTAATATTTTCTTTTCATAAATATGTATAAAATTATTCCCCATAGTCCATTTCCTTCATTTCATAGCTTCCAGCGTTGTTTATTTATGTTAGAGCTTTCATCCAATCATATTTCAGCTATCATGTGTTGCCAGGCTCCGAGAAATCTTTCCCGAGGCCTTCAGAATTAACAGTGAGGGCGCCTGTGGTGTTGCCAGGCTCCAAGAAATCTTCCCCGAGGCCTTCAGAATTATAAGTGAAGGCGCCTGTACATCTGATTGGTTATCACAACTGGCTGTTTCAGTTCATAAAAAATTAGACCCAGTGACAGGCTGGCATGAAATGGCTTGCATACTAAGTAAGTAATCATTTTTGACTCATGGCTAAAGTTAAGTTTCTCCAGCTCTCCCCAGGTTGGAACATCTCAAAATGCATCACATTGATGCTTTAAAATATCGAAAATTTAAATTTTTCTTACGGGGGAGCATGCCCCCGGACCCACCTAGAGGGGTAATATCCTTGTCACCTTTTTCACCCCTGACCCATTTTCATGCCTGATACATATTTATTTATTTATTATTATTTTTTTTTTTTACTTTTCAAAATGACGACTGCACGTCCCTGATGCTGACTCGTTATCTCGGGAAAATGACACATCGTTTTTCCACTCCGTGTAATGTCTTGTCCTGTACCAATGACTGAGCGGGAGTAGTTCAATGTATCAATGATCAATGCATCACATTCACATCTCTCAAGGCCTGATGGCAGCCTCAAAAGTCTTGAGAATATTCACATTAGGGATTTTGGGAGATCACAACTAATTTGCTAGGTGTAACATTGACAGAGTGAAACACCAGTCATATAGCATGAATTTGCTTTTTAGGATGAAAACAACGAGGTTGAACAGGGTTTGTTTTATTTCAGCTATATCACACACCAGGAAACCTGTCTCCCAGGGTCTCCTTGATCACCAATATACTGTAAAGTACTGTAAAAGTCCATCACAACATCAAGCTCACGTCGACTGGCTCGCCAATAGAACTTCTAGCTGCCCTCTTTGGTTTCCTGAGGTATCAAATTAAATATGTTGTTATTTCAGTAAAACTAAGTTGACATCTTGACAAAACAGGCGACTAAACTAAATATAAACTTATGCCATCTTAGGAACTCCATAAACCAGGAATCATATCCTATAGTCTGTGACTATGCAGTTCAGTATGCTGAGAGGGAGAGGAGTCAGTATGCTGAGAGGAGTCAGTATGCTGAGAGGGAGAGGAGTCAGTATGCTGAGAGGGGGAGGAGTCAGTATGCTGAGAGGGAGAGGAGTCAGTATGCTGAGAGGGGGAGGAGTCAGTATGCTGAGAGGGGGAGTAGTCAGTATGCTGAGAGGGAGAGAAGTCAGTATGCTTAGAGGGGGAGGAGTCAGTATGCTGAGAGGGGGAGGAGTTAGTATGCTGAGAGAGGGAGAGGAGTCAGTATGCTGAGAGGAGTCAGTATGCTGAGAGGGAGAGGAGTCAGTATGCTGAGAGGAGTCAGTATGCTGAGAGGGAGAGGAGTCAGTATGCTGAGAGGGAGAGGAGTCAGTATGCTGAGAGGAGTCAGTATGCTGAGAGGAGTCAGTATGCTGAGAGGGAGAGGAGTCAGTATGCTGAGAGGGAGAGGAGTCAGTATGCTGAGAGGAGTCAGTATGCTGAGAGGGAGAGGAGTCAGTATGCTGAGAGGGGGAGGAGTCAGTATGCTGAGAGGGAGAGGAGTCAGTATGCTGAGAGGGAGAGAAGTCAGTATGCTGAGAGGGAGAGGAGTCAGTATGCTGAGAGGAGTCAGTATGCTGAGAGGAGTCAGTATGCTGAGAGGGAGAGAAGTCAGTATGCTGAGAGGGAGAGAAGTCAGTATGCTGAGAGGGGGAGGAGTCAGTATGCTGAGAGGGGGAGGAGTTAGTATGCTGAGAGAGGGAGAGGAGTCAGTATGCTGACAGAGGGAGAGGAGTCAGTATGCTGAGAGGGAGAGGAGTCAGTATGCTGACAGAGGGAGAGGAGTCAGTATGCTGAGAGGGAGAGGAGTCAGTATGCTGAGAGGGAGCGGAGTCAGTATGCTGAGAGGGAGAGGAGTTAGGCCCAATCCCATTTCTAATCTCCACCCCTACCCCTTTGCCCTCGCTTTTTCAAACGGAGGGGTAGCCGAAGGGGTTTAAACTCTAGCCTTACGAATTGGGATAGCCCTTCAACACTTACGTACGTCATCAGTACGCTGCGTCAGCTGTTACGTTACCGGAGAGCGACAGCTGTCACTCACCAGACATAAACAAACATGGCGCCTGCAGCTGTTATTTACACAATGCAACATTTCATCAAACAAGTTTTAAAATCATGAATTACAAAGAAAATACTTTCATTTGTGTGATGCTTTCCCTGCTGTTTCCGACATTTTTAAATGGACTCCCGCGATGTTTCTTCTTTAATGATCACGGGTTCGCAATGCATTGAGGGAAATCAGTCTACCCCTCCGTTTGAAGTGTGCCCTCGGAAAATCTCCGTTTGGAGGGGTAGAAAGCCCTTCCCTCTCCCCTACCCCTTTGTCTTAACGTGAATTGGGATAGCACTACCACTACACGTGAACGCGCAAAACGGAGGGGAAGGGGAAAGACGAAGGGGTAGGGGGTGAAATGGGATTCAGCCTTAGTATGCTGAGAGAGGGAGAGGAGTCAGTATGCTGAGAGGAGTCAGTATGCTGAGAACTTGGCTCAGCAGCACTTGAAACATTATCAGATTAACTCGAAACATTATCAGAAATGTCTTTCACTTCCACGGACGAATTCCTTGATTGGAAATATTGTGTTACCTTAGGTTAATTCTACCTGATCTTCCCTTTTCCTCTTTCTTTTCTCACTGCCACTTAGAGATCGTTTCATGCTTAACTTTGCAACCACACGTCACCACACGAAGAATTGTCCGTGCCAGAAACGTCACGTGATCTGGACAAATTTGTTCCATGATGGATTTAAGATACATATTTGTCTGATACTTAAAATAATCGTGTTGTCATGCTTATTACGAATCATCATTCGTTTGCAATGACAAGTGATTTAGGCTCTGGGCTCTGTTAAGCGCCTAGAGGCAATTGTATTGTTATGGCGCTATACAAATAAAATTGATTTGAATTGAATTGAATTTATTTTTAAATTTTTTTTTTTTAAATGTAAAAACGACGGTGCCCTGGGCAACTGCCCAACTTGTCCAATGGGACGCACCGCCCCTGCATACATACACACATTAACACTGCACACATAATCCTGGTTGACCTCTAGGCCAGCACACATAGAAGCAAAACACATGCACCCATTACCCACACCCTATACTTAAACCTAACCCTAGATAGGCCCACGACCAGAAAACAGAACAATCAGTTGCTTAAATGAGTAGCAGATAGCAGCATAATATGATCTAGTAGTTAACCACAATTATTAAGTAGCCAATTACAAGCATAATATGGTGCAGGAGTTTACAACATTTATTAAGTAGCCAATTACAAGCATAATATGGTCTAGTAAATAACCACAAGACAAGCATAAAAATAAGCACATAACGTGTCATGAAAAAGGATTTTAAAAGTTTCTGTGAGGTAAAAAAAAAAGAACACAAGATTGTCTAGACCACACCATTAGACCATTAGAAATAGTAGAACCATTAGAAACAGAAGAATAGACACTTACAATCCGTCATTCTGTTAAAATCAAAATAATTGAAAGTGAACAAGAACTTGTATAAGTCTCTCAAGTAAGTTGACTAATTAAAAGCTCTAAAATATTTCCAACACCTGCAGAGAGTATTTGTAACAATTCATCTGGCATTGGGCTTGTTTATTTTTAATAGAAAACATTTTTTATTACTATTTTATTATTTATATTTTATAGGTGCCATAGAAGGGAAAACTGCATTTACCATAGCACAGTTACATAAGGAGAGTTTACCTAAGCATATGCAACATGCAGAAGGTGCAGTTTCCATTCTAATGTGACTCTAACCATATATATTATCAGCAGGACATTTTAACTTTAGGCAGTGGGTACTAAAGACAACACTACGTACTGGTATTTTTGTGTCATGTCAAAGTATGGCCAGAGCCACCACAACTACTGCAATGTCATGGACCACAACACAGCCTCTTACTTCCACACCGCTGAGGGCTTCCAGGAAAGCATGAAGACCCCATCTTGAATTGGAGGAGGAGGAGGGAGTGGAGGATTTTTCCACTGCAGGCACTGATCCACAACATTCAACCTATCAGCAGTCTGTTACAACTGAGACATCACAACTTTGTGAGTAAAGTTACATTTCTCTAACAGCGCAGCATCCTTGCAGTGGCACATCATCATCATATTGGGGATGCCAAGGTCATAGTTTATAAAAGATGCCCCCTCAGCCTGTTCAAGACTTGTGCTGTGTGCACCACATACGTTTCTATTGGTGTGTAGATCCAGATAGACTTATTCACAATGGCAATATGAACAGTTTCTGTGGTAGCTTGTCTGGTGGTTTATGTTGTATCTTGCAACAATTCTCTTCAATGAGAATGCGGACCATCCACAAATGACAGCATATGAAGGGAAGCTTATGTACAAACAGGGAGGTCACACCGTCAAACCAGGGAAGACAGAACAAACATTTTGTTAGTTTGACAAAAATATATTAATTTCAAAAATGTCCAAAGCTGCAAATAAATCAAAAGAGCTTTTCTATGACTATGTCTTCAACCTGATGGTCGTGGTCTTTCGATGAAGTTGCGCCCTTCCTTTTGTGGATGCCGTCCAGCGGGTTCCTGTGCCTCAGGACCTGTCTGCCTGTGGAGAGGAGAGGAGAAAGGGAGAGTAGGACAGCACATGTTGTATGTTTTAGTATTTATTTAGTTTAGAGTGTAATATTGGGTCATATTTGTATGATGCTGAAGCAACATAAAGGCTTCAAAGTTATGACTATGCTAAGAGTCATTGTTGTGGCTAGGCTGAAGTGAGGTTATTACACCTAACTTCTGTGTGGCAGATTGTTACTGGAGACACCTGGTACCTTTAAACTGCCCAGCTAGTATGCCCTATCCAGGGCATTTGTTCTTCTCACTGTGACCACTAGGTGGTAGTAAAGTACAACTTTCAGGAAACTGAGATTGGAACCGTAGATATCCTATATAAGGGCTAGATGTCTCGCCCGCGTTTCTGGCCGAAGGAGTCGAATATCCGCACATGGCGGCCATTTTGTGACAGGGGAGCTCGCTCACCCTTCACATTGTGTTGTTAGTGGTACGTACTTTTTAAATAACCAGAACTTGCTCAATTTTCAACCGATTTTCAAACGGGTTGGTTTGTTATAAAAGTAAGATATGTATTTATGACACTGCATACTTATGAATTTTTCTATATTATTATGTTCTAGAAAATATAATAATGTTCTAAAATAGGTAGGGGAGAGCGGGGTAATGTGAGACACCGGGTAATGTGAGACACCCCCTGTATCTAGGCTAAGGAACGCATTTGTGGTCAAGTGACAATTATGTTTTCAAGCCATTCTCATTCCCCCCTGGCCATGAAGGAGAGGTTGGTGCTGGTGCTGTGGAAAGTATGTTTTTGCACAAAAATGTGTTTTTTGCATGTAAAAGTACATTTTCTTGATGTTAACTTAATCAACTGGGTACCACTTTACAATAACACTCCATTATAAATGGTTTATAAATGGTTTCTAAATAGGTTATTAATTAGGTTGTAATCCCTTTGTAAGTCATTAATAAGCCCTTATAAATTAGTTATAAACACAGTTTTTATACATCGATGCGGGCTCACTATTTGGGAAGATCCCCATCTGGCAACCCACTATCTATCCCTTAACTTGCTCTACTAGCCTAATTGCACACTCCCTAACATTCTTGTATCTGTTACCAGACATTAAACCCCAGCCCCCCCCCCCCTCAAAAAAATACAATAAAGCTCCATTTTGCCCGTTATAAATGTTTGTAACTGATTACTTGATGATGATGTGCTTCACACTTTACAATAAGGCTCCGTTTTGCCAGTTATAAATGTTAGTAACTGATTAATAAAGGGTGATTTGTTGTGTAATGAGTAGTAAGCAGTAACTTGATCTTGGATGGATGGATACTTTATTAATCCAGAGGAAAATTGTAGGACATCCAGTAGCATCCAGACATCCACAAATCACATCCACATAGGGAGAACACGCCATATAGGCAAGATATAAAACTCAAGCTCCCTATTTGCCGTGGCGCTGGTCTGTGACCTACTGACCTATATCGTCACGTCACTAGCTAATAAAGAAAGCACAATTAAATATGTATTTTTTTGTTCTATATCAGCTCTGGAAAACCAGACCAAGACCATAGTGTGCATCCCATGTAATTCTAATTCAAATAAAAAAAAAAAAATGGATGTTGTGTCTGGATGCTACTGGATGTCCTAAAATTTCCCTCTGGATTAATAAAGTAAATATGGGGGGGGGGGGGGGGGGCTCCTGGGGTTTAATCTCTAGTAACAGATACAAGAATGGTAGGGAGTGTGCAATTGGGGTAGTAAAGCAAGTTAAAGGGGCCATATTATGAAAATTCCACCTTTATAGTGCTTCTACACGTTAATTTGAGTATCTGGCATGTCTACCGACCCAAAAACTCCGGTAAAAAACAAATCCCGCGATCTGTTATTGTTCTCGTAGGTCAGAAACGTCATGCTTGAGTGACTGCCAATGAACTTCCTCATCATTAGGCTGTCATACTGATTTTGGCCCGTCCCCCCATCTCATCCCCCCGCCCCCCCTACACTCATTAAAGATGCGATATTTTTCAATTCACTTCACTCCATTTCTGTCCACTTGGGATTCACTTGGGATTCACTTGGAATAGCGAAGTAGCAGCATGAAGCCAACTACGCCCTCAAGATGCTCTGTGGTGGGTTGTACATTTCAGCACAGATCTGTACATAATCTCCCGGCCTCAGAAGAAACAAGAGAGAAATGGATTGAATTCATATTCAATGGTAATGTGCTGGAAAGAATTGGCAAATGTCTGTTGGTGTGCCCAAGCCATTTTGAATTGGACTGTTTTACGAATCTGGGCCAATATAACGCTGGACTGGCAACAAGATTGAAATTGCAAGCGGGATCTGTACCATCTATTCGTTGCAGTTCAGTCGCGGGAATTGTAAGTATCTCTAAAAGTAATTATTTTGACCGTTAATGTGGGGAGGTTAGAGATGTTACTATTGTTGCGTTTTGGGGAAATGTGTATGTAGTTCTCGCTAACAATAACTTGTAACATTAGCGTGTAAGACCTTGCCTCGTAGCCAGCTGGTGTAAATAGCTTAGTAGTTCGCTAGAAATGTGGCCAATGTGTGGAGGCTTTTTGTAAAAAGTATCCATTACATAGGGAATGTATTTCACGTATGTGTAGAACCTATTTCGAATGGCTGGCCTTATATACAACGGCGGGGAAAAGAGTCTGGAGGCAAGCATTACTTGTGCTTCATCAGCTTACTAACGTTACACTTATTAGCATCAATTTAGCAGCGAGGCTAGCTAGCTACTATGCTTCCATAGGTCTAAGCGCTAGCATAGTGTGCCATGTTAAATCGTGAAGGAATATCCGACAATCGTGTAGTGTGAACCGGCCATAAGACCTTGCCTCTGAGCCAACTGGTGTATGTAGCGTGCCGTATGCTGTTAGTAGTTCGTCGTGTACAAGTTAGCGACATTAGCATCTGGTAGTGTGTAGGAGCCAGCTGACACATCAATTGCTAAAGTGGCCAACGAATTTTTGTGTGAACAGTTAGGCTAGCCTATTTAATCTTGGTTATTATTACTATTTAGAATGGCTGACCATACTTAAAACGGCAGTGAAAGAGACTTGAGCCAACAAGAACTTTTGCCTCTATGAGTGGTGCGTGCGAGAGGATATTAGCATGCTAACGTGTTAATTTTAGCTACAAATTCGACTGTTGGCGTATGCAGTTAGTAGTTCGCTAGAATGTGATACCTTAGGCTAGTCATACTATATGCCTTGTACAGCATTTAGTTTGAATTTGCCTACGGCAAACAATAAGAAGATTTCTGTGAAGTAGTTTGTTAGGACTTCGAGGTGTTGACACTAAAGAAACCTGAGGGGCTTTGTACAAGTTAGTGACATTAGCATCTTGTAGTGTGTAGGAGCCAGCTGACACATCAATTGCTAAAGTGGCCAACGAATTTTTGTGTGAACAGTTAGGCTAGCCTTCTTAATCTTGGTTAACAGTAGATGGTTCGTTTGGATGTCTATGAAGGGGAATTTGTGTCAAAGTATATAGTGTCTTTACGAGAAATAGTTTTCTCATCCATAACATTCCCTTGTGAAAATGCTTTGTGTTGGGGCGGAGGGAGGTTAGTCACCTGCAAATACGAAGGCAATTAGTCCTGCTGGTGACACCTCCGACACAACAATGATGGGGTCATACATGTTAAATGGGCACTTAATTGTTCATGAACGACGTGATTAGCAGCTAAGAGACTCACCTGCATTTACCAAAACATGCATAACATTGCTGCTCTCTTATTGTTTAGGCAAGCACCTCTACTCAGGGCCAGAGAGAGAGGCAAAGTGGACCTCCATCCTGAACCATCTCCAAGACATCCACTCCCATGATGACCCTCTCTACCCAGTGTTTGCATCAGCCACGCATTTCAAGGGACAAAAGCAAATGGTTGAAAGCAGGTATGTTCACCCAATTTGCATTGTAAATGTAAGACTTGTGTTTATCTATACATGTATAAACAAACCAAATAACCAATGCCATAATCACTTTGAAGCTATAGTTTTTTTTTTTTAAAGGGACACCAGCCTTCTTCAAGTTAGAGAAGGCGTTGACTAACAGGAGGGTCCTGAAAGATGTGGGGAAGCTGAGCCCTCACTACCAGACCTCGTCGTTGGAGGCTTTCCACAGACTCATTCTGCGTTTTGCGCCCAAAAACGTAGTCTTTCCTTGTCTTGGAATGTTATGCAGGTAACAGTACGATAATCTTTTCTAAGAAATGTATACCTATTATGTATTATACTAACTATTATACACCCATACACACATGCTCTCTACCTGGCAGCCCTGCATTTCAATGAAAATGCTGGGCGTCCCCAAGCAACAAGTTCAGCTGGTGAGCCGCTATTTAAAGTGAACTTCCCAAAATATAAGAAGGGCGAGTGCACTGCAAAGCCTGTGAAAGCAGATCCAACCTTCCGTGACTGGCACAGGCTTTATTTCAAATTCCACAAAATCAAACAATGTACAAACAGTATGTGAAACATAAATAGCATAACATTGTCTTTTTTAATAGTCTTCATAATAAATAGAATATAATTACCAAATAATTATAAAATAAAATAATATACAAAAATGTGCAACAATGTAAAAGTTTTGGATCGTTTTTTTGTATTATAGGGTACGTGGATAACCTCTTGGACCTCATCTTTGACAAGGTTTTTCAGAACCCGGCCCCATATGTGAATGAGCTGCTGGAGATCCCAATACCCGCGTTTCTCTCTGCCCAGTTTGAGAAACCTGACAAGCAGGAAGTTATAGACTGCTATGTGTCCAGGTTCAATCAAGGGCAGGTCTGAACCCTGTATACCTTCCCTGTGCATCAAGGAACACTCTGCGTATCTGGAGCACAACGCAAGAGCACTCTGATTCTTCGGCCCAGATAGCCCCAACACCAGCTAACAAAACTTCTGTACCTGTAACGTCTGAACAAATGTTACACTGTGTTTAGAGAATAAAAGGTTACACACATATAAAGTGTTCCTTTTTTAACAGTATGGCAATTGATAGCACAAAGTGTAATTTTGTAATCAATGTTTTTAATATACCTTTGTATTTATAATATACCTTGTATTTATTACCTATGTACCAGCCATTACATTTAATAACTATGTTTAAAAAGCTCTTTGGCATTCATTCTAGCAATCTTTCTGACAATAAAAGTGTGTATACACAGTTTTGTGTGCCTTCAGTGTTTGATAAGTCACATGTCAAAAATGGTAAGAAGAGCAGTTAGCAAAGTAATACAGAGGGAAGGGTAATTTATTGTATTTTTATCCTTGGTCATATTTGTATTGCAGAAATGACTAACTCATGCATACAAAAAAAAAACGTACTGCTCTATTCCTCTTTCACGTAAAGGCCCATAATCTGCCCTATATATGTTATGCATTCTGCAAAGAATAGACATTCAAACACACAGGTTCAAGGCCTGGATGGTCAACCATGCATGCTGTCGGGTTCTCGAGCTGAAGTATTCTTCTTGTAACCTTGAATATTGAGAGTAAGTGACGTGGAATATAAAACAGATGATGACTGCATATTTACAATGTCAATGTAATTCACAAATACTTCTACCTGTGGTATCTCCCTGCAGCATACATTTCCAGGCTCTGTAGGCATTTTAGCACACTTGCCACAAGTACACCTGTATAAACAAAGAGTATTATCAAGTGACAACCTTGCAGGTAAACTTTATTTGAACGTTGTGTTCATATTACAGACATAAGTCATCAAATACAACGATTTAAACGCTAATAAATGCAGGTAAAACGTTAGAGAGAGAGCCTGTTCTTTTATCTAACCTGCGAGGACGTGGGTGGGCCCATTATACATCTACTATATGCAACTCCGGAGTCCTGAGGTAAGTTGAGTGAATGTTCACAACAGAACGTACTCATGTAGAAATGATATCTTTATGGCGTTCCCGTTACTTGCATTTACATAAACACTTACAAACAGGAACTTATAAACACACTGTATTTGCTACATACTCCTACATTCACACATGGTTCACGTAACTAGATTCACTTGCACCATTATGCTACCAACACCGCGAACGAGACTGTGGCCCATTAACAAACAAAAAAAGGAGGTTTACAAAGTTTACTCACCATTCAGAAACGTTTTGTTGAGCCCTAACTTCTTGAATATGTTCGGGAGCCTCTTGTTCTGCTTCTGGGTCTGACTCTGGCTCAAACAGATACGGTTGTACTATTCTATCTTCTGCAGTAGCCATATTGTAGTTGGCTGTGCAGGCTAAGGCTAAGGAGGGCTAAGCGAGCGAATCTGTTGGAGGAGGGGGAGGAGTGAAGGGGAGAGGGGGGAGGGGGGAGCTGGCTCATTAGCATTTAAAGGAACAGGCACTCAATACAGGTCAATCTGTAGGGAGCTGTATTTGACAGGGTGAAAAGGGTGCTGTATTAAATTATTCTTGTGGTATTTTGACCAAAATATTTTACTGGCATTTCATAAAGACCCCAAGGAACCATTTCAACTTGTGGTAAAATGGGCATACGATGGGTCCTTTAAGGGAAAGACAGTGGGTTGCCAAGATGGGGATCTTCCCAAATAGTGAGCCTGCATCGATGTATAAAACCTGTGTTTATAACTCATTTATAAGGGCTAATTAATGACTTACAAAGGGTTTACAACCTAATTAATAACCTATTTAGAAACCATAAACCATTTATAATGGAGTCTTATTGTAAAGTGGTACCATCAACTGTTGTGTCAAAGCAAATTGATTCAGGTTGAAAAACTCAACATCATACATGTTGATGAACTTCCAACATATAAAACCATGTGATTGATGTTGGTAAAGATTAGCCTGAATTGCTTAGAGATGTTGTTTCTAAAAAAGTGGCTGCGGGGTAAAGTGAGACAAATGCTGTGGGGTAAAGTGAGACACTGTTTAGAGAGATCTAACCAGTGTTGTGCAAGTTCACTCCTCACATGAACTCGTTCAAAGTTCAGTTCATACAAGTAAATATGAATCGTTCACTTTCATAGTTCACCATTTCAATTCTGAACTCATTCATAGTTCAGTTCAGTTCAGTTCATTTTCATTTTTTTAAATAATTGCTAATTTTCCAGGAGGACATAGTTTGCACAGAAATGTGCGATTTTTACTGTCGGAAACTTTATCAGATACACAGCCCTGTTGTAGGCTACCATTTAAATAATGAATTATACAGGGAACTAACGGTAAGAATGCAAACCTCTTAAGCAATGATATGCGACTGGCTTAATCTAAGATAGACAAGAGCATGTACACTAAATGAATCAACGCTCAAAAGTTAGAAAAGGTAAACCCTGTAACACTCGTATTTGTACATAAGCAGTTTATGCTAAGCGACTTCACGAACAGTACCATCCTGCTAGATTAATTAAGTGACAGTGCTCGTAACAATTATGAGCAAGCTAAACTATAACAAACACGTAATGACAGGGTAGGCTACAAAGTCAAACTTACGTATAGGCTACATGGACGCACACATCTTCAACAAAGTGCAACGTTCAATTATGTGAAAATATTCCCGATGTTCACTGCCACTCCATCTAAATAAGCCGTGAAGAGAAATCAAAACACTATCACATGACCAACGCAATTACCAAATATGGTAATTTACCGAAACATGCGCTGTCTTGGCAACAAATAATTACTATGGCCTTTTTAACAGGTACTGAGCAATGACAGGTTGCAAGCATTCGATTTAAAACATCGTCTCTCATCAGTAGAAGGAAAACATTCCGTAACGTTTTAGCTAGACCTCAGTTGCACCGTACCCAGATAATATGAGCGTGTTCACCGTTCAAATTCATTATTTCTAATTAAGTTGCGTTCAGTTCATCGTTCTCGTAAAAATGAACGTGTTCAATGAACGCGTTCTTTTGAACGCGTTCATGCACAACACTGGATCTAACCCTGGCAAAACACTCCCCATCTACCAGATTGCAGGACTTGTGAATGAGGCCTTCTTGTCAGCAGTGACACAACGGAATATCTCTTCTGGATTCAAGTCCACTGGGATTTTCCCATATAACCAAGCTATTTTCCCTGAGGAAGTATTTGCACCATCTATGGTGTCAGACCGGCCAAATCCTGAGCTGCTCTCCACTTGTCCATCCACTTCAGATGACTGTAACCTTCGCGTCAGGGTGCTGTTCGCCCTGTCGGGGTGTATTTTCCCGATAATGACCGCCGTTCTATACATTATCCCTAACAAAATGAGTACGAGGCTGATGTTCTAATGAGGGTTGAGGCTGAGGGTCTAGTCCTGTGTTCTGAGTCCCAGGCTGTTCTAGCTGGTTCTGATTATGGTCCCATGACTGTGCTCTAATCTAACTGGTTCTATCTGTCATTTTAATGTTAACAAAAACATTTTGAATTATATTATGTTCAGAGTTACTTTCAAGTGTTTAAAAAAAAATGCTTAATTGACCGATCCCTTTGATTCTGTTAGTAGTCCGATATAAGTTTTGGAATAAGTTTTGGAATGTGTAGTTGTCAATCTACCTGTCAGGATTCTTACTGTTACAACATGTATTGTTATGGTAGTTTTAAAGTGGAAAAAGGTAAGTGGTTCACTTTACCCCGTTGATTTTTCTGGTCTGTCTCACTTTACCCCTAAGAGACACAAGACCACTTTTTTTTTTAAACAATCATATTTTCACTGCCCTTTGTCTTGAAGACATTCTGATGATTTCAATTGCTAGGAAACATCCTGAATAAATGGGATATGTGTAAATTTTACTGATGTATCAATAAAGCTTGCCTAGAGGAGAGCAAATGTAAAAAAAATCTCACATTACCCCCTCTCCCCTACAAGATTTCCCTTTACAAATATACATCAATAAATGCTCCATGTTTAAAACCCCACCCTGTACAGAGATGTACACTGATGTTATTTTCAAGCTCATTCATTTATTTCAAATATTCTGTAGTTATTTTTGTATTCATTAAACTTAATAACATACATTGAAATTATACACTAGTGTGCAGTAATGTACAGTAATGCAGTTTCTATATGTCTTTCTCTGATTCGTGTAAAAGAACAGGATCTGTAGAATAAAAACGTTAAAATACACTATACAAAATCACTCACTATGCAAAATCAGTGACTACATGCGTGTGAGCAGCACCCAGTGCAAACAGGCTGCACCAAGTGCAACCAAGCGCTGACCAGAACATAATGTCTTGAGTAAGAGTCAAATTGGCTTCCTACCAAAGCACCGCACAACAGTTCACATTTGCAGCCTACATGTACTAATAAATCGGCATGTTCACCATACAGTAAGGGACAAATATTAGCATGTTTGATTCAATTTGACATGGAGGGTTAGACTACAGAATTCTCTAAAGTGGCATAGGGGGTCAAATGTTTTGGCAACAAAAAAACTGAATACTTCCCTCAAGGGCGCGGAGTGAGAGAGGGTAACAGTTTGATTTTCAATATTCATATAAACGAACTAGCAGTGTTACTGGAACCGCAACAACTCAACAACAGCAACAGCTTACCCTCTTTGACACGCTAGTTCAATTCCTTCTCTATGCAGATTAACTGGTGCTGCTATGCTAGAGCAGCATATCATCAAGACATCAATGCCTTACACTTAACAAATATATTCAAACTTCAAAACATTGGTACAGTATCTCTTCGCTTTGTATCTGTATATGTGCATAAACAAAAGCAAATGTAAATGTGTATGAGTGTGTGTGTGTTTTTCACCCTCTGTTTTCTATTCCATGTTTCTGTATTTTCATGTATGTTTCAGTATGTCTTTGTCTAGACGTGTGTGTTCATACAGTATGTACAAAAAATAGAGAAAGAGAGAGAGAGAGAGAGAGAGAGAGGGATAGAGAGAGACATTCTATGTTTGTACATGTCTGTAGTTTGTATTTGCTGTGGTTCTCCCAGTCTCCCAGAGACATAAACTCGTCTAAGAACACACAGAAAGGATCATATAAGACCAAGTCTTTGACGGTTGAACAGATACTGAGGACCTTTGTGATGATAAGGTCCAGGGTATGACCTCTACATGCTGTGTTATGCTAAAAGGTAACAAATACTGCATTTACTCCCTCAGAATAACCGAGGTTTAGATTTCCCAACAGGACACGTCTGCTGCCCAGACAGGTGTGTGTTTACTGCACACGTCTGCTGCAGTAATTATGGGACTAAAAGATAGACACAGAGAAATATCGAATACTATCGAATACTGGTTATATTTTGCCTATCCATTGGGTTATATAGTTACATACATCACTGTAACTTTAAAGCTCAATCATTTGATTACAATATTCTGTTGCTATTAATATGAATTAATAAACGTAATAACATACTCAATAACATTCATTAGAATGATACAGTTGTGTACAGTTATGCAGTTTTTCTTTCTCTTTCTCTGGTACTGGTAAATTAAAAGGATATGTTGTTCAATAAAACAATGAATATCAGACTGGGGATCAGACTATCAGCGACTACATGTGTGTGAGCCACACCCAGTGCTAACAAGCCACACCAAGAGCTAATACGCCGCACCAAATGCTAACAAGCGCTGACCAGATATGCAGTAATGCAGTTTCTATATGTCTTTCTCTGATATGTGTAAAGGAACAATCTGTTATACAATAAAATACTGAAAATACACATTAAATCTGAATCAATCTGGGGATAAGAAAATATCAGTGACTACATGCTTCTGAGCAGCACCCAGAGGAGAAAAGCCGTGCTGGGAGTTTCCAAGGGAACAACAGGGACTCAAATCAAGCTCAAGATGTTGAACTGATCAAGTCAATTTATCAGATGTAGCTGTTAATGGAGGCAGTCACTTTTCAGACCAGATGTGTGGAGATAAATGAGCCCAAGAGATGAGGTCATTAGCCAGATATGCGGAGAGATAAGCCCAAGAGATGAGGTCATTAGCTAGATGTGCAGAGAGATGAGGTCATTAGCCAGATGTGCAGAGAGATGAGGTCATAAGCCAGATGTGCAGAGAGATGAGGTCATAAGCCAGATGTGCAGAGAGATGAGGTCATAAGCCAGATGTGCAGATGTGCTCCTCTGCTAGAACGGGCAATCATTTTCAGGATATACTTCAATCTGCAGGCCTGTAGGCCCAAACTGATATTCTAACATCCCCTGATTATTTGGTGACACATTTACCAAGTCTCCATGATTTAATCTGATGTTTAATGAGCTGTCTAATGAGCTGCTGCAGATTGATTATGTAAATGTCTTTTCATGCATTTATGCTGGGTTTTCCCACCCGAAAAATTAAATACGTAGTTCATAGCCTGGAGAGCTGGTAGGAACGACAGGTGCGTTTATCTGTCCTTCACATGACCACATACCATCAACATTAATTACAGTGCATGAAATGCCCTGTATTGTTATTCCTAGGCTTCTTCTTCTTCTTCTTCTTCTTCTTCTTATTCTTGTTACCTTTTTCTGCGATTAATTCAGCCGAACCGCTTAACGTAGAAACTTCATTCAAACGTTGTCGCGTAAGTCTTGTAAAGGACACTTATGCTATGCATTTTTCACTTTTCTAAACTTTATACTTTTTAAGATATTAAATAAAAACGAATCTAAATTTTCCCATTGACTTACATTGGGCCATTATGACATCATAATAGGGTCTTTAAACTGGCTTGCACCTGTGCTCCACTGACACCTGTGCCAAATCCAAAGAACCTCTTCTCTGTCCCTCTCAATTTAACTGTAACTAGGAACATTAAGACACCTTCCATTCTCTACTTTTTTTCTCTCCATCTTTCTCTCTATCCCTCTCAGTCTACTTTCTCTCACACTCAATCTCTCTTCTTCACTCCATTTTTATCTCCTTTTTTCAATATTTTCACTCTCTTTTTCTCTTTCACTCTTGTTCACTCTTCTTTCCTTCTTCCACTCTTCTTTCCTTCTTTCATTTTTCTTTCCTTTCTTCACTCTCCTTTCTTCTTTCCTTCTTTCACTCTTCTTTCCTTTCTTCTTTCCTTCTTAAACTATGATTTCCTTCTTTCACTCTTCTTTCTTTTCTTCTTCCACTCTTCTTTCCTTTCCTCACTCTTCTTTCTTTTCTTCTTTCCTTCTTTCACTCTTCTTTCCTTCTTCCTCTCTTCTCTCCTTTCTTCACTCTTCTTTCCTTCTTCCACTCTTCTTTACTTTCTTCTTTCCTTCTTTCACTCTTCTTTCTTTTCTTCTTCCTTTCCTAACTTTTGCATTTCATGCACTGGTATTTCCTTCAGGAAATGCATTTTCTAGTTTGAAGATGATACCAAGTTGCTCATAAAAATGTCATCATGGCAAATGTGAGGCATAATGTTGCTTTAAAATACATACAACCATTTCATAAACCTGCCTGCTGCCCCCACAGGTAATATAATGCACCCAGTGGCGGCTGGTGATTTTTGTTTTTGGTGGGGCTATTTGAGCGGGGGGTCTGGGGGTTCTCCCCCAGAAATTTTTGAATTTCGTAGATGTGATTTCCTGCATTCTGGTGCATTTTCGGGTGGCCAGCCGGAGATCCCAAATCATTCACAATGATAAATTTGTTGTTCGCTATTTCATGTAGGCCAATAAATTAAAAACGAGACGTGAGCTGTTGCAGAGAAGTGCTGCTCAGTTTTAAAACAGCCCCTTGCCTATACCAATAAAATAACTCAAACCAGTCAATACCAATGGTCTAAAGACAATATTAATATATCTGCCATGTAGAAATCAACTGTTTCACAGGTAATGATAATGAACAAGTTACATGTTTATTATGGTCCATGTCCAGATAGAAAGTGCCAACACATAACGATAAATTATACTAGGGAACAACAGTTTTTTGTTACTACAACTACTACAACAATTTAGTTTTTTTAAAGACATGTATACTGCAGCTGTATGAGTATGAGAAGAAAGATTATTTTAACTGGTATGAAACAGTAACAGCTCACAACTTAGAAACAACAAATTGCACTCTTGACCGCACATGTTTTTAAACGCGTTCTGACCAATGCTTCAGTTCTGTCATTCCTGTCTGTGTCCACGAACTGTCTATCACACGCACTTGTTTTAAACAGCAGGCAAAGAAAACAAAAGATGGCATTGACATACCCACAGCTAGCCATGCCTTTCGATCGAACCAATCTCGGGAAAAGCTTCTGGTGTATGTTTTCCCCTTTTCTTGCGTCTGTTGGGTTATTTTCACTTCTGGCTTGTCTGGTCCGAGTTGTTTAACAATTAGCTTTTCCGCAAAAGTTCTTCTTCCAAAGGGATGCAGATGTAAGGATTTGACTGAATTTGGGGCTAGCTGAGCTCCCACAACTACATCCGACGTCGCCATGCTTAACACTTCTCTGCTAGAATGGAAAATACCTGTTAACAAGCAGTGGTGCATCTTGGTAGGGGCTCTAGCCTTCAGCGCCCGTAACCCATAAAATTCCTCGACGATGATTGGCGGATGTGTATTCTTTTTTGCCTAGCAACAGGGGAGCCATTGGCTTAAATACAGCACACACGGGCTGATCGACCAGGAGCCCCGGCAAGACATCCTATTGGCTACTACACCAAAAATGATAAACGTTCACGTTTTAAACGTGGAACTTGAAAGTGAATGTAATGTAAATATAATTTTGGAGAGTTCTAAACCCATTCTAAAGCAAAATCATCAATATCATTCTATTAACACAGGTTATTTTTTCAAAATGAGAGATTATTTAAAAAAGAAAAGAAAAGAAAAGCAGGCAGTCAGGTCAGCGGGGGGGCGGAGCCCCAGCGCACCCTATGGGCGAGCCGCCACTGAATGCACCTCTCTTTCAGCTCCACCTAGTGGCCATCAGATTGCTAGCACACAGCCAAAAGCACAGGGGCCTCTCTTCACATACCACACAAACCCATTTAGAGAGAGAGAGAGAGGGAGTGAGGGAGAGAGGATTGGACCCTAATAGAACAGCCCTTGACATCACTCCAGTCATAGTGAGCAAACTTTGGGTTTCATGCAGATCCCCCTCCATTACAGGTGTGAATGGGTGTAAGGTCTGTGCTCTGTCCCTGTCTTGTTTCCCTATGTATCCCTTGTGTTCTCACGTGTTTCTTCATTTGTGTTTGTTTACCCTTGTCTCCTCGTGTCTGTCTCCTCACGCCCTCCCCTTGTTATTCTGCTTGTTCTGTTTATTAGTTTGTTTCCCTTGTGTGTCATGTGATCTTTGTTTTCTTGTCTAGTCTTTGTGCTTCCTTGTTCCCACCATGTGCTTTCCACCATGTGCTTTCCTGTGTTTGTTTGTGTATTCCATGTGCCCTTGTTGTTGTCCGTGTCTCCACCCCTCACCTGTTCCCAATCATCACCTGGTTTGTTTGTCTTATTGGTTTCTCCTGTGTCCTGTTAATTCCCCTCGTTTAGTCCACCTCTGTCTCATTGTCTGCCCTGCCTTGATTGTTCTCACCTGTCCCTCATTATATATTGTGTGTGTGTGTATAGTCCATGTCTTCTTGTCTCACGTTGCGTTATCGTCAGATTTGTTACATGTTTGTTTCTCGGTGTCTCCTCCGTGGTTCCTCCGTGGTTCCTCCGTGGTTCCTCCGTGGTTCCTCCATGTTTCTCTGTGTCTCCTCCGTGGTTCCTCCGTGGTTCCTCCGTGGTTCCTCCGTGGTTCCTCCGTGGTTCCTCCGTGGTTCCTCCGTGGTTCTTCCGTGGTTCCTCTGTGGTTCCTCCGTGTTCAAATTAAGTTTCTCGTGTTGCCAACCCTGGATTGTGTTTGACTTCTCTTTTGCCTTGCCCATTTGGATTGTTTGCCTGCTATTGGACTGCCTTAACGTGGACTGAACCCTGGACAGTAAAACCTTTATTCTTCATTCTACTCCTGTTGTGTCGGCGTCGTGCATTTGAGTTCTCACATCACCTCCTACTCGTAACAATGGGTTCATAAACATGCAGAAGAGGGCAAGTGTGAATGTGTTGATCAATGTGCAGAAGGTGTGTTTTCCATTGTAATGTGACTAACCCTAGATGTTATCAGCAAGACATTGTAACTTTAGGCATTGTAACTTTTGTAGCTTGATTGTTCTCTCCTCCTTTGTACTTTGAACGGATAAAAGCGTCTGCTAAATGACAATGTAAAGGTATTCAAAACAACACTACATACTTTTTGTGTCATGTCAAAGTATGACAATAGGCCCTACAACTACTGTAATGTCATGACAACATTCAGCCTCTGAACCAGGCCCAGGGTGGGTAATCGGGAGGGTTCCCCGGTGGGCCGCTTCACTTCTGGGTCGGTCGAGAATTTACATTTTTGACATTTGTCACGTAAGTCCATCTTCTCTTAAAGTAGGCTATACACATTCCGCATTCTGACACCGGAGCCTTTGCATGGTTTGTACCATGCGAGGAAGTTCTCCCCTCCCAAATAGAGTTGGTTGGGTCCATAGCTCAACTTGGGTCCAAGTTTTCTCAGATAGGTAGCCTACCGATAGCTGGGCCGGCCCTACCGCAACGATACGAGTCAGGGAGGATGAATGGAAGGAAGAGGCCAGGAGGGGCTAAAAAAGCCAGGTTGAAAAAAAGAAAGGCATTGGAGGAGGATGCTGCCAAATGTGCCAAGCTTACCGATTTATTTTCAAGAGGACAAACACAAGTGGCAACTGGCAAAGAGAGACATAGGCCTAATGATTAGCAACGTAACTATTTGGCTAACGTTGTAGCGTTGGTTAATATCGTTGTCAACCTATTCGCAAGCAAAATATTACATTTAATTAAAATATTAGCCTTTTCATATCACTCAATATGGCGATCCATAGGCTTTGCAAATATTGTGCAAATATTGATAACAAATCTCAAACTTGATCTGTGTATGCAGTAAAACTCTTAATATTTCTTTGTAGCTTCTGAGCAGCAGATTAGTCTCCTGATAAAAATGAGCCCGATATTTGCAATGAAGATGACTAAAGGGACAGAGAGAATAAAAGAGTAAACAATATTAATTAAAGTTATTATTTAGTAAGAAAGAGCAGTATATGACAGTACTTGATTAACCAATATGTATTGTTTGCTTAGGAGTGGGTGTTTGTAAAGGCGTAAATCACCACAATATAATACCCATGCAATGTGCACAGAGAAGAAAATTCTCATGCCTATAAGCAACGACACAGTTATAAAGTGGCTGAAACCAGTGCACTGCTTAGGCGGTTACTGATGCTCTTAGTGCTATTCGCAATGTTACTATACTGTACTGTGAGTTGAACTGTAAACATTCGTTCCATATGCCTCTTTGTTGAAGAGTGGGATCTGTTTCAAATGCTTTAGTTATTTATTTCTGCTTTTGTTATTTTATCAACCTATCCTTGTGGAATAGTGGAATATTTTGTGTTAACTTCTCAGCTTAAGTAGATTATTATTTAACCTTTACATTATTTGTTTAACTATGATATTTATTAAAAAAAAATACAGGATAACAAGAGCTGAACTGTTGCTTCATTTATCCTATTTCCACTACCATGGAAAAAGTGGGCCGGTCTTGAGCCTGAAATTCCCGGGCTGAAAAGTGTCCCCACTCCGGCCCTGCTCTGAACCTATCAGCAGTCTGGTACAACTGAGACTGAGTCATCACAGCTTTGTGAGTAAAGTTACATCTCTCTAACAGCGCAGCATCCTGGCAGTGGCACATCATCATCATATTGGAGATGCTATGGTCATAGTTTTTGAAAAATGCCCCCTCAGCCTGTTCAAGACGTGTCCTGTGTGCACCACATACGTTTCTATTGTTGTGTAAATACACATGTGACTCATTCACAATGGCAATATGAACAGTTTCTGTGGTAGCTTGTCTTGTGGTTAATGTTGTACCTTGCAGCAATGCTTTCAGTGAGAATGCTGACCGTCCACAAATGACAACATATGAAGGTAAACTTGTGCACAAGCATCTCTTTCCAAAAGCCAAACAGGGAGGACACACCGTCAAACCAGTACAAACAGAGCAAGCATTTTGTAAATTTCAAACAATACTTCAAAATGTGCAAAGTTGCAAATAAATAAAAATACCTTTACTCACTTCACAGGCTATGTCTTCAACCTGATGCTTGTGGTCTTCCGATGAAGTTGCCACCTTCCTTATGTGGATGGCGTCCAGCGGATCCTTCTGCCTCAGGACCTGTCTGCCTGCCTGTCTGCTGACCTGTCTGTCTGCTCAGCCTGACGGACCTCCCATTAAGCAAGTGGTTTCTGAGGGTGTGTCGTGTTTCAGTGAAGGGGGGTCTGAACCTGACGAACTGCCCTGCCCCATCAGGAAACCCCCTACTTATGCGCAACCCACACATGGAGGGATGACAACACCAACACTTCTTCCAAGGAAACCCAGCACCAGCTGACCAACCACCTGCAGGCCAAGTGTCTGCATCATCTGCAGGGAGAGGAGAGGAGAGGAGGAGAGGAGAGGAGAGGAGAAGGGAAAGGGAAAGGGAGAGGAGAGGAGAGGAGAGAGGAGAGGAGAGGAGAGGAGAGGGGAGAGAGGAGAGGAGAGGAGAGGAGAGGAGAGGAGAGGAGAAGAGAAGAGGAGAGAAGGACAGGAGAGGAGAGAAGGACAGGAGAGGAGAGAAGGACATCACATGTGGTTTGTTTTAGTATTTATTTGGTTCAAAGTTATTATATTATTATTGGGTCATATTTGTCAAAGGTTATGACTATGCTAATAGTCTTTATGGCTGAAGTGAGGGTATTACAGCTAACTTCTGTGTGGCAGATTGAGACACCTAGCACCTTTACAGTAAAATACCCAGCTCTGCACTAATCAGGGTATTTGTTCTTCTCGCTGTGACCACTAGGTTGTAGTAAAGTACAATTTTCACGAAAAGTAAATTGGAACAATCTCAAACAGCTCAGCAATTCCATTTCATGTACATACAAAGAGAGGATTTTTTTTTCAACTTTAATAAACAAAATACAAAAATAAATATGAATTGGATTAAGGACAAATTGTTATAGGATTTAAGACAGACCATAAAAGTGTCTCCTTTAAGATCCGAGTACATGGAGATGATGTGCTTCTCTGTGTGTCTGAGTTCTCTTCAGATTCTAACCCGGACTGCAGACGCCTTCCCATGGTGAGTAACTGACACGTCACACACACAATGTGCTTCCCATGGTGAGTAACTGACACGTCACACACACAATGTGCTTCCCATGGTGAGTAACTGACACGTCACACACACAATGTGCTTCCCATGGTGAGTAACTGACACGTCACACACACAATGTGCTTCCCATGGTGAGTAACTGACACGTCACACACACAATGTGCTTCCCATGGTGAGTAACTGACACGTCACACACACAATGTGCTTCCCATGGTGAGTAACTGACACGTCACACACACACACACACACACACACACACACACACACACACACACACACACACACACACACACACACACACACACACACACACACACACACACACACACTGTAACTATTTCATTTTTATTTTCAGTTACAATAACAGGGTTTTTACATTTACTGACACGTCACACACACACACGCACACACACACAACACCAGAGGGCAGCACAGCCCTTATCAGATACATATAGGCTATGCAGAATATTCACAGATATGCAATGATCTTCACAAATAATTGAAAGAACATTTGCAGACATTTCTCTCTGTTTAAGAGAGGACCAAACTCAGTTTAAGCATCCCATAATACCCATCATCCTCGCTGACTGTGGAAGCACTAAGCTGCATCCAGAAGTAAAGTAAGCTGCCTCCTAAAAGTCATGGTTGATTTCACAGTCACTCTCAGTCTGCTGAAACTGGAGTAAATGGGAGTCTCTCGTCACTCTGGAGTCCCCTGACTGTCATGGAGGGTTCAGGTCTGATTATCAGATGTAGTCCATTCTCTCTGGGTCTGTCTCCTCACAGCTCTACTCCAGCAGGGGCGTAGCCACGTGGTGGCCAGAGGGGGCCACAGCCACTATTGGTCAGAGAATGGCCACCCTGCCCCCTAAAACCTCAAAAGACTGGCCATAGCTGCCCCCCCCCCCACCCCCCCCCCCCCCCAGAAATAATGTCCTGGCTACGCCCCTGTACTCCAGACCTTTTCTGTCTAAACTTCCTTCAGGAGTAAAAAAGCAGCCATCTATTGTCTAGAAAATGGCAACATTTAACGAATATATGACAATATATCTATCTAGCAACTGAATTCACTGTGGTAGTTGTGGATGTACGTGGCAGACGGACAGCCAAGACAGGTTGAAGGGAATTCTGCTACCAATCAAATTAAAGTGTAGACATGGCCATTCAACATAAAGTATTGTACAAATCAGAGAATCACGATTACTATTTGTGGTGGTTTTATTAATCTGAAAAGCATTTAACTGCCATGATTGCACGGGACTTATGCCCTGGTACTGATAATTTATAGAATAGATAATTAAGAACAGGCTGCATTACTGCCACACACACTGTAAAAACTCAGTCCCAAGTAAAACGATAGACATGCTATTGGAATAACAACTGGCAAGGTGTATGGACTTTGTTAAGCGCTAATCAATTCCACACAGAACAGTATGCACCCGTCACGCAGCATTATGGGAACAACTATGCTAATGCCAACATACACACGGACAAACCCATATTCCCCCTCCATGCCGCGTTTATCTGGATAAACATGTTTTCATGTCGCGTTGGTGTGGCATGAATTGTTCCGTGTTTGAAAGCCTTTCTTTTTTTCTCGTTGCCCCCTCCTCTGCCTCTTATGCGACTGTCACGCTACAGAGGTATGCTCCCATTTAAAAAAATGTTTTGTATATATATGTTTGTAGATATAAGATATTGTATTTTAGTAATGTGTTAGTTGCTCGGTAGACACTGTCATGTTGGTTTATATAGTGAGTTACTGTAGCGCTGGATGATGCTTAGACTGTACGGACGGCATAATTGTGCGTTTTTTCACGCTGCAGCCTGTCACCATTGCTGCAATGGGATGAAGCTAATTAGTTTGTGCACTTAAATAATGCAGTTAGCTAGTTGTTTTTGTGAATATTGTGTACAGTAAGCAAGTTGTTTGCAATATGTGGTTTACCTGTTTTATTGGCATTAGCTCTATGCCAATTACTTTCCTATTTGTTTTTATGTTACACATGTGGTATGCCACAGTCTTGTGTATAGGAGTTGAAAATGTAGCATAGCAATAATATGAGTTTCGTCATAATTGAGCAGGTTTAGTCAATGTTGGTGTTTTAGAGCCACCTTGGATGCTTGGAGATGCAGGATATGTAGTGTTGTTGCCATAACCATACAGAGGCGTTATGCTTGTCTATGGGTATAAATACTGTGCAAAATGCCCCTCACAATTAAAAAAAACTTTCAAATTAGAAAATGTAATGTATGTCAAGATACCGCTGGCTGGTTAGCTAACAGTGCTGTCGTATTTAAACCGATGTATTATTTTACCTGTGCTGATCCTGCGTGCATCGACACATTTTATCATTCAGGTATGTTGTTCCAAAACTAAAATGTGAGAAAAAGAGACAAAAGCATGTCTACAGATCCTGCGTGCATCGGCAATTTGTGTACTGTCATTCAACAGTCTTCATAAATATAAAAAAAGTTTACTTGTTTTTCAAAATAAAGTAATTAATTGAAAAAAACAATCTTCACGTGAGATTATAACTGAATTTATCATAATAAAGAATCAGTGTGATTTTAATACACATACCAATTCAATGGATATTATAAAAATGTAAGTGATTTGTAATTAAAACATATAATTATTTAATTAAGCAATTCATAATTATTTGGCAAACACTGACACCATAAACACACAAGTACATTCCCTTAAAACATTAAACTGAGTAATATGCTCTGCAAGTTTACATGTGAAGTACAACTAGATCTATTTCATTGAATCGTCTACAGACCCCAGGATCAGTGTGTGAGAATGACACACATCAACACTCGCCATGGTGACGCTAACCCTGGTGACACTTTCTATAGAGATAGTGACCCTGGTGATGTCACCCTGGCATGCTGGGTCTATTTGGACTCCTGTGTCCATTTCAGTGATTTGAAATTATGATGCAAAAGAGCTCTCCTCGGAGTTCACATTAAATGACGTCTCCTTTTTAATTTAAAATATAATTATAAAAGATAAAGCAAACTATTGCTACAACACAAATGTATACGTACAAACACCATATCATGAGATGTAAACATGTGAATTAGGATGCACACGGCTGCCAGACCCCACCTATGAGTGCTTAGAATGACATCAGCTGATGTGTCAGGGGCATGGGATACACCTGCGGTTCATTTCTGAAGGTTCTGGACACACTGCTGTGGTTCTGAATAGTCTGGACACAATAATATAGTTCTGACAGTTCTGCACACAATCAAGTGGTTCTGAATGTTCTGGACACAGAAGTGTGGTTCCATCACAATCAGAAGGATGCTTTAGGGTTCTTAAAGGCTACAGAACAGCTGATGTCTCAGAACCTAGAAACGGTGTCCCTGATCTGGGCCGTCTGGCTCTGGGGCTCCCAGAACATCCCACATGCTGACCCTGACCCTGACCCTGACCCTCACCCTGACTCTGACCCTGACCCTAGGACGGTGTTTCCCTCATTAAAGCTAATACAAGCTTAAACAGCAACCAAGCCCAGAGGCAATGTGAGCCTCAATAACTGGTGGGAACATCTGAAAGAGTTCTGGTACTGAAAGTTCTGGATACAATAATATGGTTCTGAAAGAAAAATCTGAAAGAGCTTCTTAAGAATCAACACTGATGGAAACATCTTAAAGAGTTCTGGTTTGAAAGAGCTTCACAAGAATCAACACAGCTTGTTCCTCAACAGCCAGTCCTTGATCAGTGCTGGTACCAGAGCCAAACCCACATCGGACCAGAGGCAGGTCAGCACCAGATCACAGTCGGATCAGAGCCAGATCAGCAGGTATCTCTCTGTTGGCTTTGGTTTCCTTTTTCAGCTCCAGCAGCATGAATGCAGTTTTTGGCTAGTTTGTGTGGATACACACACACAGGTCCAGTGCTGTGTTTGTTTGTGTGTATGTGTGTGTGTTTGTGTGTGTGTGTGTGTGTGTGTTTATGTGTGTGTGTGTGTGTTTATGTGTGAGTGTGGGTTAATATGTGTATGTCTGTGTGTGTGTGTGTGTGTGTGTGTGATATGTGTATATGTGTTTATTTTAATATCTGTGTATGTGTGTGTGTGTTCATATGTGTGTATGTGTGCTAATATGTGTGTGTATGTGTGTTAATGTGTGTGTGTGTGTTTATGTGTGAGTGTGGGTTAATATGTGTATGTCTGTGTGTGTGTGTGTGTGTGTGTGTGTGTGTGTGTGTGTGTGTGTGTGTGTGTGTGTGTGTGTGTGTGTGTGTGTGTGTGTGTGTGTGTGTTGTGTTGCTCTTCAGTCCATCTTCTCCGGGGGAACCACCTCCATCAGCAGCTGCAGGTGCATGGTGAGTGGGCCTGTAGGGGGAGGTTAGATGTGATTGGTTGGAGGATAAGTAACGTTAGATGTGATTGGTTGGAGGATAAGTAACGTTAGATGTGTTCGGCTGGAGGATAAGTAACGTGAGATGTGATTGGTTGGAGGATAAGTGTGTGTGTTTTTGTATTTATGTATGTGCATTTATGTTTATGTAAAAGTTGTAAAAGTGAACTGTTTGTGTGTATGTTGTGTTTGTGTGTGTGTGTGTTGTACCCACGCATGATTCTCTGACTCCAGTGGAAGCTGTGGTGGACGAAGAGCAGGTAGAAGACGACCCCGCTGAGGATGAAGGCGGTGCAGTAGAGATACTCCAGCTGGGGGTCTTCAATGATGGGGGCCAGAACCAGATAACCAGACACCACCACAACCAGCACCGCAATCACCACAGGGACCTGCACACACACACACACACACACACACACACACACACACGGAGACGCACGCACGCATACACACACACACACACACACACACACACACACGCACGCACGCATACACACACACACACACACACACACACACACACACACACACACACACACACGGAGACGCACGCACGCACACACACACACACACACACACACACACACACACACACACACACACACACACACACACACACACACGCACGCATACACACACACACACACACACACGCATACACACACACACACACACACACACACACACATACACACACCGCATACACACACACACATACATACAACAGTACTGTGTTGGCTGTTGAATCCTTCAAGTTTCTGGGATCCACTATCTCCAGGAACCTGAAGTGGGAACCCAACATCAACACCATCATCAAAAAGGCCCAGCAGAGGATGTACTTCCTGCGCCAGCTTAGGAAGTACAACATGCCTCAGGAGCTGCTGATCCAGTTCTACACTGCAGTCATAGAGTCTGCTCTGTGCACTTCAATAACTGTCTGGTTTGGTTCAGCCACCAAACTGGACAAGAACAGACTCCAACGGACAGTCAGGTCTGCTGAAAAGATCATCGGTGCCAACCTGCCCACCATCCAAGACCTGTACACCGCCAGAGTCAGGAAACGGGCAGGAAAAATCACTGCAGACCCCTCACACCCCGGAAACAAACTTTTCAAACGCCTCCCCTCTGGTAGGCGTTACAGATCTCTGTTCACAAAAACCTCCAGACACAAAAACAGTTTCTTCCCCCTCGCTGTCTCACTATTGAACAACTCAAAGTAACATACATATCATATATATTTATCCCTGCACTTCTTGCACTCTCCACTTTCTTCTTTGCACTATTGTAAAAATTCACAGCTCCTGTACATACTTTGTCAAACTTTCATAGACCATTGCACTGTTTGCTTTTGTATTGTATTGAAATGTTTATTATGTGTAATATATGTGTAAGCACATTGAGAGTCAGTTCACCAGGTCAAATTCCTTGTTTGCTCTAACTTATTTGGCAAATAAAATCTGATTCTGATACTGATACATACATTCAAACATACATACATACATACACAGTGGCGGACCTACCATTAAGGCGAACTAGGCAACTGCCTTAGGCCCCCACCCAGCAGAAAGCCCTCGACGAGTTGCCCACCCAGGCACCGATGGGCCGATGAGATGGCCTAAGTCTATAACCAACCGGCCCTCCCGCAGATGGTGTCGGTCGCGATAGTTTTCCTTGCTTCACAGAATACATTATATACCTCTAATGACAACCAATTAGAATCACTGTCTGCTATTTATACTACTCCTAGTGACCTGTATTCACACTCATGGTTACTATTTTCTTTACTAATCTAATCTCCTCCGTCAGTCTTACTATGTTTATTTGTTATTAAATGTCAATCACTCCAGCCTAATACTTGCGTGTCTCACTCGTAGACACCTTTAACAACCCTACACACACACACACATAATCACACACCCAGCATGCAACACTACCATTACCACTGATGTTTACACCCCATCGTATGTTCTGTTCTGTTCATTTCTACAATAAAGTTCAAACCAGTGGCGGCGGACCTTAAGGGCGATTGTGGCGACGAACTGCCTTCAGGAAAAGGAGATTTTTTTTCTCTGTCGGAAATTACCAATTGTCGAATCAGGCAACAGTAACGCAACAGTTGTGCTTCAGAAGGCGGCGTCCCTATTTGGGGCTAAATGGAAATCGCCCCAGATCTCTCTCACTCTAATGTTAAATCCATTCTCTTTCATAAAAGAGGGCTCTCAATGCATTTTCCATGGCTTCCGGGAGGGCTCGCCATGCTCCATTCTTTCGTCATAAGTATAAGGACGTATGTGTTTAAAAAAAACGGTTAAGGCATATTCTGTCAAGATGTCTAACATTCAGAGCAACAACTGGAGTCACTCCTTGAAAGAAACTCATTTTTCAATTAAGATAAATTGACAACAAAACAATTAGGACTTCCTACACCAAATGTATCGATTCAACAGGTTTCTACAAAGGGTGGAATCCTACATCCAAGAATTGGAACGAAAGAAAATCATGGCTAGCACGCTGTGAAGTGGCTAACGCGGTCTGTATTCCTTTATTTGTAGGCTACCACTGTCACTTTTCATAGGTTGTACAGTGTGAATGTTCGCTTTTTGCCCTAACACTGAGTTATTTTCTTTGTGAAGACTTATTTAGCTTTTGTTAGCCAATACTTTCGAGATCAGTCAATAAATATAGTTGGTTTTGACTTATATGTTGCCTCCTTCTTTACGTTGTTACTGGACATATTTTATGTGTCCTGTAAAGCTATGTTGCATCATACAACATTTGAGACATGTGGATAATGAAAAAGTGGGATAATTTAATGTGGAGCCAAATCATGTTTGCTTATGAAGGCTCCTGAATGCAACTTTCTTCCATATAACTAGCTACTGTAGCTATGTAGGTAGAGGGGAAATATTTTGATTGTGTGCTGCCATCTACTATACAAAAAGGTATTGCTGTATGAGTTAATCAGCCTACAAAAAAATTGATATTGCTTAATGTAGGATACTAGCCCAGAGTTAAGCATATTCATCTAGCAAACTATACCTACCTTGGAGTGTTACAATAGCCAGTATCATTTTATTCCATGTGTCCATCCAGGCAAATTTGTGGATACAAATGTTATTAAAAAACATATATAATGTTATTTCTTTGTAATCATCCAAAATTATGTTAAGTGTATGGGTATTTTGCATACATTGAGTGGGCAACGCGCCGTATATTAAGTGGGCCGCTCTGACAGACAACTCCCGGGCCACTTTTTTCCCCCAGTTGGCCCCTGCTTTGAGGTGGCCCTTTTTTTTTGCATTAAAAGGACGGATGAAGAGGGCCCCTGGCTATGTTCGCCTTAGGCCCCCAAATGACTAGGTCCGCCACTGCACATACATACATACAGTACATACATACAGGAGAATCACTGTGTGTGTGTCTGTGTCTGTGTGCAGTACAGATACTTCAGGAAAATCAGTGTGTGTGTGCGTATGTGTGTGTGTGTGTGTGTGTGTGTGTGTGTGTGTGTGTGTGTGTGTGTGTGTGTGTGTGTGTTGTACAGATTCTCCAGGCCAATAGTGGGAGCAAGAACTAAATAACAAGACACCACCACAAATACTGTAGTGTACAGATACTTCAGGAAAATCAGAGTGAGTGTGTGTGTGTGTGTGTGTGTGTGTGTGTGTGTGCGTGTGCGTGTGTGTGTGCTTGTGTGTGTGTGTGTGTGTGTGTGTGTGTGTGTGTATATATAAGTGTGTGTATAGGTGTGTGTCTGTGTGTGTGTGTGTGTGTGTGTGTGCGTGTGTGTGTGTGCGTGTGTGTGTGTGTGTGCGTGTGCGTGTGTGTGTGCTTGTGTGTGTGTGTGTGTGTGTGTGTGTGTGTGTATATATAAGTGTGTGTATAGGTGTGTGTGTGTGTGTGTGTGTGTGTGTGTGTGCGTGTGTGTGTGCTTGTGTGTGTGTGTGTGTGCGTGTGCGTGTGTGTGTGCTTGTGTGTGTGTGTGTGTGTGTATAGGTATGTGTGTGTGTGTATAGGTGTGTGTGTGTGTGTGTGTATAGGTATGTGTGTGTGTGTGTGTGTTACCTTGACAGGTCTGTGCAGGTCTTTCCTGGTGAACCTCATGACTATGAGGGCGAGGGCGGTGAGGCCGTAGAAGCCCCACTGGGCGAAGCTGAAGTAGTTAATCAGAGTGTTGATGTCCGCGGGGATGATGTACACGATAGCCATAAAGCCCTACAGGTCACACACACACACACACACACACACACACACACACACACACACAGTGTTGATGTCCACGGGGATGCTGTACACGATAGCCAGAATGCCCTACAGGTCATATGAGAGGATGACGCACACACACCTGCACAAGCTCTGAAACTTGAGTACACACAAATACCCCCCCCCCCCCCCCCTCACTCACACTCACTCACTCACTCACTCACTCACTCAAACACTCACACACCCACACTCACACACAGACACAACACAACACACTACTCACATTGAACAGGAGTGCTGGAGCTGGGGTATAGTATTTCAGACTGATGTAGGACAGAATCTTAATCATGTGGCCCTCCCGTCCAGCTACATATGTCAGCCTGTCAAGAACACATAAACACACACCACAATAACACAAACACACACACACACACACACACACACACACACACACACACACACACACACACACACACACACACAACATAAACATAGTCAGTCAGTAAGGTACGAGGACATAACATTTTAACACATACGTCATCTTCTCCCCTCTCAACTGGTTTACAATAGTCTAAGTGACACCTCTGGCTTTTTATACATACTTGTTATACATACTTTTTTTGCATCACATCGTCCAGCAATATGGTGATACAATAAACTGTTTAATCTCAGGGCTTGATTATGACCATTTTATGATGTCTGTTATTTATGTTATCATCAGCACCCTAACCTAACCCTCTCAGCCAATGACGAGACATCAGCACCCTAACCTAACCCTCTCAGCCAATGACGAGACATCAGCACCCTAACCAAACCCTCTCAGCCAATGACGGGACATCAGTACCCTAACCTAACCCTCTCAGCCAATGACGGGACATCAGAATCCTAACCTAACCCTCTCAGCCAATGACGGGACATCAGTACCCTAACCTAACCCTCTCAGCCAATGACGGGACATCAGCACCCTAACCTAACCCTCTCAGCCAATGACGGGACATCAGTACCCTAACCAAACCCTCTCAGCCAATGACGGGACATCAGTACCCTAACCTAACCCTCTCAGCCAATGACGGGACATCAGAATCCTAACCTAACCCTCTCAGCCAATGACGGGACATCAGTACCCTAACCTTACCCTAATTTGATCAAAAACTAAACGCTCGACAGTGGCGCATTATCAGAAATAGATATTAGACTAAATTGAATTCACTGTAGACAGAAGTTTGTTTCTTGCATCTTCTCATTATTTGAAAGATATTTTTTTCGATAAAAGAAATGTTGAAAAGCCTCAAGATCAATGGGCCTCATTCTCGACAGCAGTTGGGAAGACTTTCAGAAGGATTTCAGAAGGAACTCCACTTCGGTGGATTTAGGAAAACATTTGCCATTCTCCATCATTTTTTCTTCTGTGCTTTCTTCTGAACTTCAGACGAGTTTCAGATCGTGAAATAGCAGTCGTAACTCTGCCGGAATCTTCTCAAATGCGATTCCACGGGCCATCTTGTGGTTATTTGAGGAATCGCGTTGAGGAATGACATTTGAAAAAACTCCGTATTACAGTAAAAGGGTTAACGGTTGAATTTGTGAGAACCCGTTGGTGATTGCGTTCACGTCAACTCTACAGACATCCTCGGATTAAAATAATTATGATAATAATAAATACGAGAATATTTGTATCATTAACAATTACGTTTCACATTTATAGTCATAATTCTATGAGGTAGTATTTATTGTTACACCAGGTCTATATGGCTCGTAGCTTGACTGTTCTCTCCCTTGTACGTCACTTTGGACAAAGGCCGCGTCTGCTAAGTGACTGAATGTGAATGACACGAACACTGCAAATATAAGTGAATAAATAAATAAACACTAAACCCAATCTCTAAGAACTAAGGCATGAATTTATTGCATTTTCTACTACTACTCGTGGCCAGTCTTCACCCCTATGGTGGCCATTTAGAACGACAGGACTGACTGCAATTTATACTCCTACTCGGGACCGGTCTTCACACCTATGGTGACTATTTTTCGATTTAAAAAAAGAAAAAGTGACTACTTAAATGTGTTTTATGGACTTCGGACGTTCAACGTAATACAATATCTCCACCTTATTAATGAACACCTGTTACGAGGTGGATTCGGGAGATTGCGACAGCACACGTTTCTAAAATTGCGTCTCCTAATAAGGAGCTGGCAGGGCGTGTATGTATGCAAATCCACTTTCCCGAGAACGCGCATCAATCTCAGAAACTAATCGGAAGGAACCCAGCTGAGAAGACTTCGGCTGCTTATGAACACATTTTCAAGCGTGCGGTAATGCAGCGGAAGCGTTTCTCTTACGCTGTTTTTGCGAAGTCGTGTAAGAAACATTTCTGAAGAATTACAGAAAAAGGTTGAGAATGAGGCCCTATACAGTACTGTGCAAAAGTTTTAGGCAGGTGTGAAAAAATGCTGTAAACTAAGAATGCTTTCAAAAATGGAAGTGTTAACAGTTTATTTTCATCAATTCTTCATTAATTAACAAAATGCAGTGAAGGAACAGAAGAAAATTCTAAATTAAATCAATATTTGGTGTGACCAGCCTTTGCCTTCAAAATAGCATCAATTCTTCCAGATACACTTGCGCACAGTTTTTGAAGGAACTCGGCTGGTAAATTGTTCCAAACATCTTGGAGAACTAACCACAGATCTTCTGTGGATGTAGGCTTCCTAAAATCCTTCTGTCTCTTCATGTAAACCCAGACAGACTCGATGATGTAGAGATCAGGGCTCTGTGGGGGTCATACCATCACTTGCAGGACTTTCTGTTCTTCTTTAAGCTGAAGATAGTTGTTAATGACATTGGCTGTATGTTTGGGGTTATGTTCCTGCTGCAGAATACATTTGGTGCCAATCATACGCCTCCCTGATGGTATTGCATGATGGATTAGTATCTGCCTGTATTTCTCAGCATTGAAGACTCCATTCATCCTGACCAAATTTCCAACTCCACTTGCAGAAATGCAGCCCCAAACTGGAAAGGAACCTCTACCATACTTCACTGTTGCCTGCAGACTCTCATTATTGTACCTCTCTCCAGCCCTTCGGCGAACAAACTGTCTTCTTCTACAGCCAAATATTTCTAATTTTGACTCATCAGTCCAGAGCACCTTCTGCCATGTTTCTGCACCCCAGTTTCTATGTTTTCGTGCTTAGTTCAGTCACTTGGCCTTGTTTCCTTGTCGGGGTAGAGCTTTTTGGCTGCAACTCTTCCATGAAGACCACTTCTGGCCAGACTTCCCCGGACAGTAAATGTCTGTACCTGGGTACCACTGGTTTCTGCCAGTTCTGAGCTGATGCCACTGCTTGAAATCTTCCGATTTCGAAGGTATATAAGCTTGATGGGTTTTTCATCAGCTGCATTAAGTTTCCTTGGCTGACCACTGCGTCTACGATCCTCAATGTCTTCTTCAAAAGAGCTTGAACTGCACATTTTGAAACCCCTGTCTGCTTTGAAATCTTTGTCTGGGAGAGACCCTGCTGATGCAGTATAACTACGTTGTGTCTTGTTGCTGTGCTCAGTCTTACCATGTAAATGGATAAAAAATAAACATTTATTGTTTACATTTTTCAAAGCATTCTTAGTCCATAGCATTTTTTCACACCTGCCTAAAACTTTTGCACAGTACTGTATGTCCACACTGGAAAAAGCGGAAGTGAAGAGATGAGAATGAGAAGACATCTGAGATGTGTGTGTGTAGGTCTGTGTGTGTTCATTACAGACATCATTTGGTTCGTTCTGATTTTGTGCTGACAGATGTTTTATGAACAGGCTAGTGCCGTGTAGATTTCTGCGTGGGCAGGGGATTGATGTCACTAGAGACACACACACACACACACACACACACACACACACACAATAACTGATGTCACAGTGATGTCACTGACCTGCCTGCAGTGAAGCAGCTCCCATTGGCTGCCCCAAATGTGGAGAAGACCACGAAGAGAGGAACCACCCATGACACGGGGTACAGCACACGGTCAGCAAACGTCTGCAGAAATAAAACAACACCCACACACATGCACTTATTAAAAGAGTGTAAGGCAGAGAGAGAGAGAGAGGAGGTTTGGCATGACGATCCTCACCACGGCGACAGCAGGAGACTGCAGAAGCTCGGTGGCAGTCATGGCGCTGAAGTAGGCAATGTTGACGAGCACGTAACACACCGACACCAGAGGGATGCCTATGATGATGGCCAATGGCAGGTTTCTATAAACACACACACACACACACACACACACACACACACACACACACACACACACACACACACACACACACACACACACACATTGTTACGGCCATCTCGTTGACATTCAAGACAAAAGGTCCAAGAGGCCTCCTATCTAGGGGGTTTATTTATTTAACAAAAGACTAGTACAATCATCCACAGTAACTTTAAGTATCATGACATGCTGTGAAATGAGGCTTGTGGTATTGATCGATTCCCACATTGGGCAATTTTTCTTATTACTTACAAACACACACACACAGACAAGTAACACACCGATACCAGAGGGATGTCTATGATGCACACAAACACACACACATGGACCAAACACACACATGGTCAGCTCCTGAGCTGTCACCTGTAGGGGTTTTTCAGCTCCTCTGTGATGAAATTCAGCTGATTCCTGCAAGGGAGCACACACACACACACACACAACATTTAGACTCACACACTCAGGAGAAACAGACCTAATACATGGTGATGTAATGAACAGCAGGCTGTAGTATTTATCTATGAGTCTAGTGCGTGTGCGTGTGCGTGTGCGTGTGCGTGTGTCTCTTACCACCCATCATAAGCCCAAAGTCCGTTGTAGAAAGCCAGTCCTATGGCTCCAAAAGATGTGGTCGCCCCTTCAAATGTATTTGTTAGGTTCTGTGTGTTCCCTGTGAGGGGTAAACACAACACACACACACACACACACACACACACACACACACACACACACACACACACACACACACACACACACACGCACACACACACACACACACAAACAAACACACACAAACACCAGTAAACCTCACCCACTGGTTACCCAATAGCATGGACAAACTCTCTTCCATGGAGCAACACACACACACACACACACAAACAGCTGCACAAGAAACACACACACACTCACATACACACACACCTGCACAAGAAAGACACACTCACACACACACCTGCATAAGAAACACACACACACACACACATCTGCACAGGAAACACACACACACACATTCATACCCTGAGCCAGTAGCACGATCCCGGCCACCACGATGATGAGGATGATGAATAGTTTGGCAGCGGTGAAGAAGTTCTGGATGTAGTTGGCCAGCTTCACACTCAGGCAGTTCACCAGGCAGATCAGCACTGAGGACACCAACCAGAGGTCAAAGGACAGAAGTCAGAGTCTCACTCAGGCAGTTCACCAGGCAGATCAGCACTGAGGACACCAACCAGAGGTCAAAGGTTAGATTCTCTTAATGGGAAATGTAGTGAGACAAAGACCCTAATCAAAGACACCTAAGGTGAGCAGAGAGAAGAGGGAGATGGATGAGTGAGGAGAAGAAGAAAGCAAAAAAAGAATTCAAAAAGGAGAAAATTAAGAATAATAAAGAAAGAGGAGGAAAAAGGAGGGAGGAGGAGTAGGAGGAGAGGAGGAGGATGGAAGGAGTGGTAAACTGATGGAGGAGGAGAGGAAGATTGAAGGGAGAAGAAGAAAGGAGGGAGTTAGAGTAAGAAAGAGGGAGGAGAAGAGATGAGGACAAGATAGGAAGGAGGAGTTAAGAGGGAGGAGAAGAGAGAAGGGGCTGAAGGGAGGAGTTGAGAGAGGGAGAGGAGTGGCTGGAGAGAGGAGGTGTGGCGTACTGATGGAGGCGGCAGCCAGGCTCTTGATGACGAGCTGAGGCGGGGTGCATCCTGGGTAGAAGGGCGTGGCTGCATACTCGGCGCAGCTGAGGGCGATGATGGCGAAGGATGAAGGCTTGAGGACGATGATGGTGGTCCAGGAGTAGAGGAAGCCCAGGACCGGCCCAAACGCCTCAATCAGGTACGGGTACTCACCCCCAGACTTAGTGATCATGGTGCCCAGCTCCGCATAGCACAGGGCCCCTACACACACACACACACACAAATATATACAAACAATACACACACACATTTATATATACACACTCACACACAAATATATATACACTATATACACACACACACACACACACACATATAAATATATACAGTACACAATATACACAGACACACACAAACACGCACACAAATATAAATACAGAATATACACAGACACAGACACACACACACAAACACACACAC